>NC_081405.1:509652608-509952608 GCF_030272615.1 Cryptomeria japonica
TTATCTCTTTTTCTTCAACTTTTTCTCTTAGAAATTCAGTTTGATAGAAACATGTTTTGTTTTAGAATGTAATACCAGATTCTTAGATATATCAATTGCTGTAGTGTTATCATAATATATAGTAATATGTTCCTTGCATATTACCTTTATGTCTTTCAACATTTGCTTAAGCCATAGTACTTGTGTATAGTTAGTTGCTGTTGCAACATATTCTAATTTTGCTGTTGATAAAGATGTACAACTTTGTTTCTTACTCAACCAAGAAACTAATCTCTTTCCAAGAAAGAATGCTCCGCCGGTGGTGCTTTTTCTATCATCCACATCTCCTGCCTAATTTGCATCTGTGTATGCACATAGATCAAAATTTTCATCTCTAGGATACCATAATCCAAGATTTGCAGTGCCTTGTAAGTAACGAAAAATCCTTTTTACAGCTGATTCATGATTTTCTCTAGGATTAATTTGAAATCTAAAAACAATACATACTGCATTCATAATATCAGGTCTGGTTTGTGTCAAATATAGTAAATCTCCTATCATAGATTTGTATCTATCTGGATTAACAGGTGTAGATTCATCCCTTTGAGATAGTTTCTCATTTGTAGTCATAGGTGTGCTTACCAGTTTAGAGTTCTCTACCCCAAATTTCTTTAGTAACTCTTTCAAGTACTTGGATTGACTAAAAAATATACCTTTGTCAGTCTGTGAAATCTGCAATCGTAAAAAGAATTTTATTTCTCCAATCATAGACATTTCAAATTCTTGCTGCATTTTAATAGAAAATTCTTTATATAATCCATCTTCTCCTCCAAAGATTATATCATCAATGAATACTTCTATAATCAAGATATCATCATTAGTTATTTTGTAATATAAATTGCTATCTGCATTTCCTTTAGTAAAACCAATCTTTAAAAGATACTTATCCAACCTTGCATACCAAGCTCTTGGGGCTTGTTTCAATCCATACAGAGCTTTTCTTAACCTGCAAACCATATCATTGTCATCTGTCAAAGAAAATTCATCAGGTTGTTCAATATAGACTTCCTCTTCAAGCTCTCCATTCAAAAATGCACATTTAATATCCATTTGATAAACTTTGTAGTTCTTGTGAGTTGCAAAAGCCAAGAATAATCTGACTGCCTCAATTCTAGCTACCGGTGCAAAGGTTTCATTGTAATCAACTCCTCGTTTCTGAGAATATCCCTTACACACTAGTCTTGCTTTATTTCTGACAACCTTACCATCTTCATTAAGTTTGTTTCTAAATACCCATTTTGTTCCAATTACATTTTTATCTTTAGGCCGGGGAACTAATGTCCAAGTATTATTTTTCTCAATTTGTTCTAATTCTTCTTCCATAGCTTTAATCCAAAATTTATCTTCACATGCCTCATTAACAAATGATGGTTCAATTTGAGAAATAAGACATACCTCTTCATTTGCCAATCTTCCTCTTGTCATAACTCCTTTAAATTTGTTTCCAATTATCTGATCTTCAGAATGATTCAATCTTACATATCAGGTGTCTTAGTTTGTTGTTGTTCTTCAATTTCTGTGGAATCCTCAAATGGTATCGAGGTAATTGGATCTTCCTTCTGTACCAGTGGATTTAGTGTAGGTTCATTTGTCACAATTTTTGTTGCCGGTTCAGAGTCTATATACCTTGAAGTTCCTCTGAATTGTTCATCAATTTTTACATTTGTACTCTCAACAATTTTCTGCAATCTCTTGTTAAAACATCTATATGCCTTGCTCTTAGATGAATAACCAAGAAATATTCCTTCATCACTTCTAGGATCAAATTTGCCAATAAACTCATCTCTTCTAATATAACATTTACTTCCAAAAATTCTGAAATACTTTAGAGTAGGAGTATTACCAAACCATAGTTCAAGAGGGGTCTTACCAGTTTCACCTTTGATGTGAACTTTGTTGAATGTATAGACCGCTATGCTGACTGCTTCTCTCCAATATACATGTGGTAAATTTTCTTCAGATAACATACTTCTTGCTGCATCCAAGATAGTTATGTTTTTCCTTTCAAAAACTCCATTCTGTTGTGGTGTCTGAGGTGCTGATAGTTGTCTTCTCTTAAGCATTTTATTTTCTTACAGGTTTCATTTTCAACCATTTCTTTGAACAGTTTCAACTTTCCAAGTGCTTCTGATTTTTCTCTGAGAAAAGTAACCCAACACATTCTAGAATAATCATCAATAATTAGCATGAAATATCTATCACCTTGTAAGATTTTAGTTCTAGCTGGATCACATAAATTTGCATGAATCAAATCAAGAGCATTATTGGATTTTTCTCGAATACTTTTGAAACTAGCTCTAACTTTTTTTCCAAATTGACATTCCTTACAAATTGTATTCTGAGGTTTCAGAATTCTAGGTAGATCTCTAACTGCCTTAGAAGTACTGATCTTTACCATGCAATCAAAGTTTACATGACATAGTCTCTTATGCCATAACCAACTTTCATCTATATGTGCAATCAAGAATGCCTTTTCACTGTTATTCAAATGAAAGATATTAACTCTAGTCTGATTACCAGTTGCAATTTCTAAACCAGTTCTGTTCATGATTTTGCATTTTCCATTCTTAAATTGTAATTGAAATCCTTTCCCAACCAATTGACCAACACTTAAAAGATTATACGTTAATCCTTCAACATAGTAAACATTGTCAGTGTTATCCTTACCATCAAGAGATATTGTACCTTTAACTTTGATTGAACAGACTTTGTCATCTCCAAATCTTACTAAACCTCCACTGTATTCTTGAAAGCTCAAGAATTTACCTTTGTCTCCTGTCATATGATGTGAGCATCGTGAGTCAATGATCCATTCATCCTTTACTTCAACTTTAGCTGCTAGGGCTTGTTCTACCGGTTGAGCAGTAGGTGTCGATTGATCTTCTACTATAGCAACAAAAACCCATCCATTATCTGCTAGATCCTCATCAGAATCATCAGTCACACCTTCATCGACAATGTAACAAGATTTGTCTTTGTTCTTCTTAAATCTATATCTCTGATATTCAGGATTAGGCTTGTATGTTCTTCTAGCTTCTTCTCTTAGTCTAGCATGTCTATCAGGGCATCTCGAAGCCATATGACCAATCTTATTGCAGTTAAAACATTTAAAGGGTGTTTTACCTTCATACTTACTTCCAACTGGCCCTTTAGGCATTTTCATTGCAAATAGTGCTTCAAGTTCTTCGAGCTCTTCATTCTCCTTCCTAGTTTCTTCAAGTTCTCTTGCATAAAAGGCTTTCCAATCTGATTTGTCAAATGATGGAGCAGATGATGTTGATGCTTTAAAGGCCAAATCTATCTTTATAGTAGCAACATGACCAAATTCCTCAATTTCAAAAGCTAAAAGTTTTCCAATGAATGTATCCCTAGTTACTGATGTATTAGGCATTGTTCTCAACTCATTTGTAGCAGTAACCTTCATTTTATATGCCGGTGGCAAACCTCTTAAGATTTTTGAAACAATTTCATCCTCACTCAAGGTTCCTCCACAACATTTAATACCCAAAACAATTTCATTTACTCTTTCCATAAAAGTTGAAATCCTTTCATCTTCTTCCATTTTCAGATGTTCATACCTGACTCGAAATCTTTCAAGTTTTGCAATCTTGACTGTGGAATCTCCTTCATTCAGTGTTTCCAAATGATCCCAAATAGCTTTCGTAGTAGAACTATCTAATAATCCCATGATTTGATGATCTGATAATGCGCTCAAAAGTGCTTCTCTTGCTTTGCAATCATTCTCCTCATCTTTAGCTAAGGTAGTTGGAATGGTCTAACTAGCTATAGCAGCAGTATAACCTTTCTTTGTAACTTCCCAGATGTCTTTACCAATGCAATTTAGATGTGTCTCCATTCTGATCTTCCATATCCCACAGTTGGTTCCATCAAGTTTAGGACTATCCTTCCTGAAATAATTAGTAGTCATTGGATCTCCTCAAGTTGTTAAACTTCTGCAAACAGAGGACTATGCTCTGATGCCAATTGTTAGGTCTCAAAGACAACTGAGAGGGGGGGTGGTGAATCAGTTGTCAACAAGTTTCAAACCAAAAAACTTAACCAACTTAATGCTTAATACCAGTAAACCAATTAAGTATGCTGGTAGACAGTGTTAATAGTTAATTGCTATACCAGTAAAGATTAATGCATGAAACATAAACATAAAGTCATCCACAAAACTGAACACCAGTATTTGTATGTGGAAACCCTGTAAGGGGAAAAACCATGGTAGGAAACCTTACCCACAATCAAATGATACTACTGTAGATAGTAAGTGTACATAAATGGGGTTTGCACATGCAAAAAGGCCAATAGCCTAGAGCTCACTGCTCAATCACAAAATGGGAGTCACACTGACTACAGTGGGATGGTTAAATCCAATAAGAATGTACTACACAAAATAACATCTTTATATGCTAGATTCAGTACCGGTGTAGTGTTGATATGCTTCCACAAAAACCTAGCTTCACCTTCAAATGATGTCTTTGTGTATAGCTCTGCTTAATCTCACATATACCTTCTCACAATTCTTTTTTTGCATTCCACATTTGATCTTACAAATAAGATCTTACATTTATACCATAACCTAAGAGCAATTTTAGTAGGTCGGCTCTATAAGATATTACAATAAAAACATTTTACAAAAAATATAATATTCGATGCAATAACCAATTAAACATGTCAGCTTAGAGCATTTACAACAATAATTAATCATCTCCAAAGCGTGCCATGCTGATCTGGAAAAGATAAACCTGCCGGTGTAACCCTAGGTAACCCTGGACCTATTTGCCGGTAAAAGGAAATATGCAAATATGAATATACCAATGATTAATTCTTCAAAACAAAGTGTCCACACGATGTCTTCGACATTACCAAGTGTATTCCATATCATTCCAAGTGTCGGTGATCATTATATCCTACCGGTGAACCATATACCAATAACTGTGCAATAGTTACTTGCTTGCCAGTGAATGTTGCTGGATCTCCAAAGTGCTAGTGTTTTAGCAGGTGTTGACATCAATGAAAAAACCATACCAAAATACCAATAGAAGTGATACTCTCTTACAACCTTTCTATCCTCCCTTGTGCTATCATCTACATGCATGAATGCTATGTGTACAAAAATAGAAACTTGTATAGAGTGATAATACATAGATTGCACTTCATTTTGAGGTTGTAGTGTATAATTTTAAGAAAAATCAACGATAGAGATAATGGTGCCAAGAGGAAATGTGTCCTTACATAACTTGAATTTCTCATCTAACCATCGAGCTCTATGTGTATGCATTATATACTCATAAACTAGTTTCTCTTGAAACATTTTCATAAATTCAGCTACACATATATCATTTTTCACTAGCTCATATCTCTTCAAATATTTTTCATCTTTAACTCCATATGTGACTGTCTTGTATTTTCCAAAAGAAACTAGTTTCATACCAATTTCATGTGTGCTCTCCAATTATATGCATCTTGGTAGATGTTGCAAACCACCACATATAGCACAAGAACCTTCCAAACAAGGCATCTTATAATAAATGCAACCATCATGTCTATTACATAGCACACTTGAAATAAATTCTCTCATTGACTTAGGAGGTGCTTGTATATTACATTCCTACAAAACATCGTTAGTGTTCAAAGTTGAACAAATATGATAAAAAATATCATAGTGCATGGAAAATTCAATATGCATCCTACAACAACACGTGGTGCATACATGATTAAGCTTAATATAAAAAGGTTTTGTCATTTCAAAAAATCTTTGAGAAATTCTTATTTGAGGAAACTTTTGAAAGAATCTTTCATAAAATTTAGTTTGAGTCATATCCAAATAGTGTTTGGCATGTGGCTCATGATTTGTAGACCCAATTCACCTTCTAACAACATCTCTTTGGTTGGGCAAAACTCTTGTGTTGTCATGCCAAAAAATTTCAATTAATATTCTTAGTGCATCAACAACAACCTTGTCTTTGCGTGGTAGTCTACCCGAGAATGCCCAAAGAGAATTATTGTTAGGTTCCTCTATTTTTTCCCGCATCTTTAATGCTTTACTTAATGTTGTTCTACTAACATTTAATGACTTACTTGTTTTGCTTATCAAACGATATTTTTTTATTTTCTTTCTCATTATGGTTGATGTAATGGCACATCGAGTAGCATTAGAATCTTTAGTACATGATTTTGAACCAATAGCTTGATATGCATCAAATAGATTTCTCACAATAGTTCTTTCACTGTTACTTTGAGATGATCTTAGGCCTATAATTTTCATTGTCTCTCTAAAATTCAAATTTTTAATCATTTGAACAATTAATTGACATTTTTAATCATTTTATTGGGCATTGGCTTCAATATATTCTCATCAATGTCAAATAGATACTTTGGTTTCCTACGAATGATTCTAGGAGGTGTTAACATCGGTGCATTATGTACATTCAATTCATCAAATAGAGAAGGTGTATGTTCATCATTTAATTGATTATTCAATGTGGTATCTTCTTCAATTGCATTAGGTTCATACGGTAAATCAAATGTCTCTTATTCAATTGCATTAGGTGTATTATGTTTGTTTGGTAAATCGAATTCAGATATTGAGGATGACATACCTTCTTCTCCCATTGTTCTTATGTCACATAGTTTCTCCATACGCTGCCTTTGTCTTTCCTTTTTAACCTCTCGTTGTTCCATCGTTCCTCGCTTGTTCTTTCTCATGGTTGATATCAGTTGTCCTAAATAGAATCATATTACATATATATGTAAACAAAAGTTAATAAACAAACAAATAACCATAAATATGCATCTTATCACTATTTTTTGGAATCAAACTATTAAACAATCACAATACTATTGACAAAACTAATAAGAACAACAATTCAATTATTTGAAATAATGCAAAAAAAAAAATTCACTTACTTCTATGTATAAAAGAGTGATAGAAGTGTAGACACAGTTCCAATGGGGCCTTCAATGACCTCAAAAACTTCTTTTGAGGCCGTTGAAACTCTTAGGCAACTAAAAATATGTCTATGTACTGCGTACGTGCTAAATTAATAACCGCATGCGCGTTGTTAGTCCATAAAATGTTGGCAAGCCCAATGATATTTTTTCCCCATTATGTACTAATAAGTAGCATGTACATGCTCTTAAGCCTAAAAAATGTTATCACAAGGTAGTGAATAATGGGCTCAATACCCCATACATGCTTGCAACTAATAACTACCGCATATGCGCTATTGGTAGTATAAAAAATGTGAATGAAAAGGGAGGAAGGGAGAGAGAGAGAGAGGCAGAGGGGGGAGGGTAGGGGGGAGGGAGAGAGGAGGGGGGGTAGAAGGGAAGGAGGAAGAGAGGGAGAGAAGGAGGGAGGGAGGGAGAGAAGAGGGGGGAGGGAGGGAGAGGAAGAGAGAGAGAGAGGGGGAAGGAGAGGAAGAGAGAAAGAGAGGGAAGGAGGGAGAGGGAGAGAGAAAGGAGGGGAGGAGGG
The DNA here is from genome assembly GCF_030272615.1 of Cryptomeria japonica. Lineage (NCBI taxonomy): Eukaryota > Viridiplantae > Streptophyta > Pinopsida > Cupressales > Cupressaceae > Cryptomeria > Cryptomeria japonica. The sequence goes on from NC_081405.1 coordinate 509,660,131, forward strand.
AGATGAAGAGAGAGAGGAGAGGAGAGAGGGGGAGGGAAGGTAGAGAGAGGGAGAGAGGTAGAGGGAGGGAGGGAGAGAAGAGGGAGGAGGGAGGGAGAGAAGAAAGGGTATGGAGGAAGGGAGAGGGAGAATAGGGGGGAGGGAGAGAGAAGGAGGGAGGGAGAGAGAGAGAGGGAGAGAGGAGGGGGCGGAAGGGAAGGAGGGAGAGAGCGAGAGAAGAAGGAGGGGGGGATGGAGAGGAGAGGAGAGGGGGGAGGGAGGGAGAGGAAGAGAGAGAGAGAGAGAGAGAGAGAGAGAGAGAGAGAGAGAGAGAGAGAGAGAGAGAGAGAGAGAGAGAGAGAGAGAGAGAGAGAGGAGGGGGAGGGAGAGAGAAAGGAGGGGAGGAGGAAGAGGAAGAGAGAGAGAGAGGGAAGGAGAGAGAGGGAGAGATAGGGAGAGAGAGAGAGAGGGGGGGAGGGAAGGTAGAGAGAGGTAGAGGGAGGGAGAGAGGGAGAGAAGAGGGGGGAGGGAGGGAGAGAAGAAGGAGTATGGAGGAAGGGAGAGGGAGAGTAGGGGGAGGGAGAGAGAGAGAGGGAGAGAGAGAGAGGGAGAGAGAGAGAGAGAGAGAGAGAGAGAGGAGGGAGATGAAGAGAGATCGAATCCAGGACACAATATGACCCTTAGAACACAATATGACCCCTAACAACATCTAAGGGGTCATAGGGTGTCCTAAGGGGTCATATGACACTATATTATCCCTTAGCACATCATACGACCTATAACGACACCAAATAGTGTCCTAAGGGATCATAGAACACCATATGACCCTTTAGAACACCATATTGTGTTGTTATGGGTCATTGGTGTCCTAAGGGGTCATATGGCATCCTATGACCCCTCAGGACACCATATGGTGTTGTTATGGGTTGTATGGTGTCTTAAGGGGTCCTATGGTGTCCTAAAGGGTCACAAGAGACCATATGACCTCTTAAGACACAATACAACCTCTAATAACACCTAAGGGGTCATACGGTGGGCTAATAAAATGATATATTAAATTTAAAGTTATGAATAAAACATCATACAATAGAACATCAGCAGTTTAGTTTTGATATAGATAAGTTTGACCGTTGTCAGTATAAGAGAGACTCCAAGGGAACAAACAATGAGGCTTCACTAAAAAGCAAGTGTAAGAGCTTGACCTAACCCTAAGAGCACTACCTAAGTTCTAAAACATATGATGCTATTAAATTTGCAAGGTTATAGGACTGATCTCAATTGTGACTATAGGAATTACACACTTGATTTCTTTCATCGGTATGTACCATTCCAAGCCTTTTGACAAGTGATGATCATCATATACTACCACTGCAATGCATACAACAAACTTTAATTTCTTTAGGTGACATGCATTGTGTAACAACATGGGAAATCTCGCATACCCACCACTATCATTCTCAAGGACATCATCTGTGTTACTCTCCCTCTTTCTCTTCCTACCAGTTGTTTCCTTTTGAAAAAAATATTACAGGTACTCTGACTCATCATGTTGCTTTGTTGACACTATTTTCCACATCTGCTCTACTCATTAAAAACACATTCAAGAAGAATATTGCTGTAGGTTTCCTTGTTTGTCACAGTAATGCACCCCTGGTTCAATTTCAAACCCTATTCCTCCTATTCAATATACACACACAAATCCATCAGTCAATTTTATTAGGAGAGCATACATGATAAAAATCAAAGAAGAAGTTGCAGACAAGAAATAAATTCACTTACTTCTATAGAAGTGCAGACATAGTTGCAGTGGGGTATGGAGGGAGGGAGGGAGAGAAGAAGAGAAAGGGGGATGGGGTATGGAGGAAGGGAGAAGGGGAGAGAGTGAGAGAGAGAGGGTTGGGGTATGGAGGAAGGGAGAAGGGGAGAGAGGGAGGGAGAGAGAGAGGGATGGGGTATGGAGGAAGGGAGAAGGGGAGAGAGAGAGAGAGAGAGAGAGAGAGAGAGAGAGAGAGAGAGAGAGAGAGAGAGAGAGAGATAGGCACCTTGTATGCATTTGAGAGGGGGAGAAAATACACTTATATGTGTATATATATACTTAATATATATATTATATATATATATATACATATATATATTATATATTATATATATATTATATTATATACACATATTATGTTGGTATTTTGGATATGATGATATGGTTTTGTCATTGATGTCAACACTTGTCAACACTTATTAGCACTTGGAGATTCTTGTTATGTTCACTGGCAAGTCAGAAACTTATGCACAATCACTGGTATTTGGTTCACTGATAGGTTATATTGTTCACCGACACTTGGAATGACCTAGAGACTACTTGGTTATGTCGAAGACATTATTTGATCACTTGGTTTTGGCGATTTCGTTATTGGTTTATTTGGGTTTGCATATTTGCTATTACCGACAAATAGGTCTAGGTTATGCACCGACAAGCATATCTATTCCAGATCAGCACGACATGTTATGGAGATGATTTATTATTATTGTAAATGCATTGAGCTGACATGATGCATTGGATATCAATTTATTTGTGATTGATTTTATTGTAATATTCTTTGTAAGTTGACCTACACATTTTGGTCTTAGCTTTCGGTATATATGTAAGATCTCAATTGTGAGATTAAAATGCGAAAAAGAAAAGGATTATAATAAAGTATATGCAAAAATAAGTAGAGCTATACACGCAAACATCATTTGAAGGTTAAGGAAGGTTTTGAGAAGATAATTAGAGCTAAATCGATACTGAATCTAGCATATGAAGATGTTATCTTAAGCAATACATTATGTTAGTTAACAGATTGGATTTCCCAAAATTTATTAACAAATACTCATGTTCGCCCAGCGGGAAACCAATGAAAACCAATAGTTGGGTAAATAATGTTAATTTACCCTCTGCATAAGGGTACAACTCCCCATATGATATTCAATGAATTTTGACCAATTTTTATCATATAATTCACTTTTAACCAGAAAGCAAAGGAAGGCTTTAACGTTCACTTGTCAACACAAAATGAACGCCTCACAACAAATATCAGAATGCATAACAAAACATTAAACTTCAAATAACGATTAACCTATATAAAGTGATCAAAATATTTGAACTCTGATTGATACTCGCTCATGCCTTACAAGACAAGGGGAATCTGAATATTAAAATGCTTTCAGCTAATTTCATTCATCAGATTGATTCACAAACTTGATATTAGATAAAAAAAATAAGAGAAAGGAATCCAATACATGAACATATAAATATCCCAATAGAAATCTTTTATATATTCAAACACATAGGTTTCAAAAGTTGTATTAGACATTCCATTCCATTCAAAGATGGAGTATTTCACTGAAATTAACAAGTAAAACAGTCTGCTATCTCCATTTTTACAAAATTTCATCCCATAAATCATTTTGTCATAACCTCTTTTTCTTCTACAATTGATTCTTGAAATGTAACTGGTTCCACCTTTTTTTACTTTACCTTTCCTTTTTACTTTCTCCACCCATCCTCTTTATAAAATGAAGTCTTTATAAACTTTACATTCAATAGCTTATAAATGTCATTTTGGCATATTTGGACAGGTGGGATATGAAAACATTAGTCCAAAATAATAATAAAAATTTGATGCTGGGCGGATGTTTTTATGACAGTCAAATTGGGTCTCGCTGCGAGGGGGCATAACTTTTTACCCCACAGTTGGATCTTGCCAATTTTCAGATATGTTGTTGTATTCCTAATTTAGCACAACTTGATTGGAGGGATCAAGAAAATTATGTCTGAGGCAAAATTTATTGATGTCTGAGTGGAGGTATATAAAATTGTCAGAACAATCAAACTTGCTGTCCAAACTCCAACATTTATCAAGTGTTCTTCAATGGTTTCCATTAACAATATATTCATTCAGAATTGAAACCATATTACTTTAATTTCCTCATTGAAGAGTACAATAATTTCTCATTGCCTCTTATAAAAGGATGTGGAAATGTAACGTTTCTTCACATGCTGTAACAAAAGATCTTCACACGAATGACCATAATTTGTAGATATGAGTCTGCCTGAACCAATCGTACCTTGTTGAAGTTGATCTTTGAACTGAACCTTTGAAATAAACCTTTGAACATCTTTGAACCTCTTTGAACTTAGTTCAAAGTGGTTCAATACTCATTCTTAATAGATAAAATGTCCACCAGCAAGGATTGACACAGAGTAGACCCAAATTCTGAATTTTTAAATTTGGCTCTATATGGGGCTAGCATTGGCTCTACAGGGGGACCATTTTTGATACAAAAATAGAGAACTCCAACATTCTCTGGTTGAAAAGACAAGTGCCTAGCACCATTGGGAAATAGAGTCACAAAGAGTGGAAGGGAAGCTTCTTGCAATGTGGGTGGAGGGAGCAGGGCTCGACTAACAAACTAAAACTGAAAACGAGAAAAGCCAAAACAACAAACCACCTAGACAAGTGGCAGGCCCAAATATTGGGCATTATTCAAACTAATGTTACACACACCAAAAGATATATACAATATGTACATAAGTAGGAAAAACTCCTACCACAATAACCGGAAGCAAGAACTTACACGAAGCCATTGACTGGTTGAGAGAAATAGGAGCCTTTACGGAGCAATTGACGGTGCCTCTTGGGTGTAGTCCTTAAAAAATGCCATCTCACGACTCCACTAATGTTATAAATCATATTAGTAACGTGAAAAACTTTCTTGAATAACCATCCACCCCCAAAAAGCCATTCTTCATCATAAATTTCTGATTTTCTTTGGGCTTTTTGCATATCATTTCCCAAATGATTTTCAATTTTGGGCTGAAAGAAATGATGTCTAGAAACCTCCTCAAGGGAAACTACATAATCTTCAAAATAAATGATACCAAGATCATCATTTTTTACAAAATCTCTAGTATCATGACATATTTTAGCAAAGCAAGCTATTTTATTAAGCATGAAATCTGCTCTCACAAGAATACTTACTTTACTTTGTGAAAGAAGCACATCATCATTACACATACCAAGCATCCCATCTGTTTCTTCATTTATCAAATCATCATGGTGCTCAACCCCATTTCTATATTCTAGAATTTTCATAGTGGGGTTCTCTTCTTTGATAGTTGATCTTTCTTGTTGTTGTGGCATCTCATAGGCATGGTCATCTTCCCGTTCCATCTTAACATTCTTTTTGTAAAATAGATTTTCAGAACTGGATAAATCTTTATCATGAACATATGACATCTTATTATCAACACAAATTCTAATAGGGGAACATGATATTACTTCAATATCACCATTGACAGATTATTTAGTTGGCTGATTACAAATCTCAAAGTGCAAAGAATCATCCTTGTTCGTCATTTCAAATAAACTAAAAGAGTCACACTGCTGCATACTAGTCTGAAAATCTTTATTATTAGAGCTACTTGAATCTAGATGACATCCCATACCTTTGGAGTTGAGAGATTCTACTTCTGAGCTAAAGAAAGATTGTGACAAAACCTTGTCATTTGAATTCACGAGTTCTTCAACACCAATTTGCTCCTTCTTGCTTGCTGATGGTTTTTGCACGACAAATTTTCTCTTGATAAGGACAACACCATAGAAGGATTTTAGAAATCCTACTTCCCTTGCCAAGTCTTTTGTAACTTCTTTGATTGGGTTTTCTTTAAATGGTGGCATAAAGATAAAAATATCAGAGATATCTTCACTTCTTGCTGGAACCCAATATTTTAAAATTTTTGGATATCTTTGATATACCTCATGGTATTCATTTTCAATAGATCCACCAGCCTCCATCCTCGGGGAGGTACCTTCAAATTTCTGAGAAAAGAAAGCACTGAGACTGTGATTCCTTTCCCCAGCAGAGTCGCCAAAAAATCTGTTAGTTAACAGATTGGATTTTCCAAAATTTATTAACAAATACTCATGTTCGCCCAATTGGAAACCAATGAAAACCAACAATTGGGTAAATAATGTTAATTTACCCTCTGCATAAGGGTACAACTCCCCATATGATATTCAATGAATTTTGACCAAATTTTATCATATAATTCACTTTTAACTAGAAAGCAAAGAAAGGCTTTAACATTCACTTGTCAACACAAAATGAACGCCTCACAACAATTATCAGAATGCATAACAAAACATTAAACTTCAAATAATGATTAACCTATATAAAGTGATCAAAATATTTGAACTCTGATTGATACTCGCTCATGCCTCATAGGACAAGGGGAATCTGAATATTCAAATGCTTTCAGCTAATTTCATTCATCAGATTGATTCACAGACATGATATTAGATAAAAAAATCAAAGAAAGGAATCCAATACATGAACATATAAATATCCCAACAGAAATCTTTTATATATTCAAATGCACAGGTTTCAAAAGTTGTATCAGACATTCCATTCCATTCAAAGATGGAGTATTTCACTGAAATTAACAAGTAAAACAGTCCGCTATCTCCCTTTTTACAAAATTTCATCCCATAAATCATTTTGTCATAACCTCTATTTCTTCTACAACCGATTCTTGAAATGTAACTGGTTCCACCTTTTTTTACTTTACCTTTCCTTTTTACTTTCTCCACCCATCCTCTTTATAAAATCAAGTCTTTATAAACTTTACATTCAATAGTTTATAAATGTCATTTTGGCATATTTGGACAGGTGGGATATGAAAACATTAGTCCAAAATAATAATAAAAATTTGATGCTGGGCGGATGTTTTTATGACAGTCAAATTGGGTCTCACTGTGGGGAGCATAACTTTTTACCCCACTGTTGGATCTTGCCAATTTTTGGATATGTTGTTGCATTCCTAATTTAGCACAACATGACAGGAGGGATCATGCAAATTATGTTTGAGGAAAAATTTATTGATGTCTGAGTGGAGGTATATAAAGCTGTCAGAACAATCAAACTTGTTGTCCAAACTCCAACATTTATCAAGTTTTCTTCAATGGTTTCTATTAACAATTATTCATTCAGAATTGAAACCATATTACTTTAATTTCCTCATTGAAGAGTACAATAATTTCTCATTGCCTCTTATAAAAGGATGTGTAAATGCATCATTTCTTCACATGCTGTAACAAAAGATCTTCACATGAATGGCCACAATTTGTAGATATGAGCCTACTTGAACCAATTGTACCTTGATGAAGTTGATCTTTGAACTGAACCTTTGAAATAAACCTTTGAACATCTTCGAACCTCTTTGAACTTAGTTCGAAGGTGTTCAATACTCATTCTTAATAGGTAAAATGTCCACCAACAAGGATTGACACAGAGTAGACCCAAATTCTGAATTTTTAAATTTGGCTCTATATGGGGCTAACACATTGTCATTGGATTTAACCATCCAATTGTAATCAGTGTGACTCTCATTTTGTGATTGAGCAGTGAGCTCTAGGCAGCTGGCCTTTTTGCATGTGCAGACTCCATATTGTACACACATACTATCTGTAGTAGTATCATTTGATTGTGGGTAAGGCTTCCCACCATGGTTTTTCCCCTTACAGGGTTTCCACGTACAAATATTTTTGTTATGTGTTGTGGATGTTATTGTCTTTTTGTTTCATGCATTAATCTTTACCGGTACTGTAATTAACTGATAAAACTGTCTACCGGCATAAAGTTTGTTTTACCGGCATTAAGCATTAATTTTTGGTTAAGTTAATTTTGGTTGAATTTATTGGACAACTGATTCACCCACCACCTCTCAGTTGTCTCCGGGACCTAACATATTATGTATACAATATCATATTATACACACACCCAAAATTTAAACAATAGCACGTATGCGCTATTTATAGTAAAAAGAGCATGTATGCGCTTCTTATACCATAAGTACCCCATACGTGCTTTTTATACCATAAGTACCTCGTACGCGCTTTTAACTGTTTAGGCTTGGAAATAGGCTTGGATGACAAAGCTACGGTTTGGAAGTTTGATTTCCCTCCATTTCTCTCATTTTTGATGTGTTTTATTTTATCAAATTGGTTTATCGACTTTGTCATCGTAAGGTTTACACTTCATCAAGTGGGTATTTCTAAAATTGCCACCATATTTTCACCCATCTTCTGAGCTTTCTAACCATATAATTTTTTTAAAATTTGAACAACAATAACATATTATTATTGAATTTCTTTTACCAGTGTCTCCATAGTTCTCATAGACATAGCTGCACCATTTTTTTAATAAATTTTGATATACTTATCTAAATTTAAAAAAAATTATATATTATTGTAGCGCACTTGATTCTTTACAATTTAAAAAAAAAAAAATTGTATTTTCAAATTTTTTAGTGCAACTTATGCTTCGCACACGAACAAGTACCTAATTTTTAGGATGTGATCGATTGGAAAAATCATAAAAATAAAATACTCAATGAAAAATTACAAACAAATACACATCTTCTATTTCTCACTCTTAACTATCTTTCTGCCAAAGGATTTGTCAAAATACTAAATCTAACTATGACTTTTTTGATGTGCACGTCAGACACTATGTTATGTTTTTCAAAAAAAAAAATCAAGTTCTATTTTTTGTGCATGAAGGATTTGACCCCCTTAATCTTATCCAATTTTGATAAAGTTTAGTAGTTTGGAAACTAGATTCAGAGTACTACAATATTTGTTTTTTGATTATCTTCATATCTTGAGTGCATAACTTTCAAATTTTGCCTCCAAGTTCAGGTTCACTTGATTTCAGAAAAAAAGTGTCCACTTATACCCCCCTTTTTGACCACCATCTTTTTGCACTTACCCGAGAATAGAAAGATTGTAAGGAATAAAGCTAGGCTTGTCTGTAATGTGTACTCTCAAATTGAAGGTATTGATTTTAGTGAAACCTTTGCACCCATGGCTAGACTTGAAGCAATTAGGATTTTCTTTACCTTGTCAGTTTATAAAAACTGTAAAATGTATCAAATGGATGTTAAAACAACATTTCTCAATGGGTATCTTGATGAAGAATTATATATGGAATATCTTGAAGGTTTTCAATGCAAAGAGAATCCTAACTTTTTTTATAGGTTGAAAAGGGCCCTTTATGGCTTAAAATGAGCCCCTAGAGCATGGTACTCTAGGTTGGACAAGTACCTTGTGGAAAATAGTTTCACAAGAGGAGGAGTCGACAATAATCTATATGTCAAGGTGGAAGGTGATGATTTCCTTGTGGTAATTTTTTATTTAGATGACATTGTGTTTGGCCGTAACAATGATGACATGAGCAAAATGTTTTCAAAAAATGAAATTTGAGTTTGAAATGTCTATGCTAGGAGAGTTGTCCTATTTCCTTGGATTGCAAGTCTCATAGTTGGATAAAGGTGTCTTCCTATCTCAGACCAAGTATGTAAAATAAATGCTCAAAAAGTTTCACATGGAAGAGTGTAAACCAGTTGGCACACCAATTGTGACAAGCTGGAAGTTAAGTAAGTTTGATGAATCACCAAATGTAGATCAAACTTAATATAGATCAATGATTGGCTGTCTACTTTACCTCACAACATCTAGGCCCTACATTATAGAAGTTGTTGGTTTACTTGCAAGATATCAGTCCTCTCCAAAAGAATCTCATGTTAATGTAGTTAAAAGAATCTTTAGGTACATCAAAGGGAGATTGGACTATGGCTTATGGTATCATAGGCATAATGATTTCACTCATATTACTTATACAATTTTTGATTGGGCAGGATGTCTTGATAACAAGGAAGTTAATTCAAGTGTAGTACACACACACACACACACTTTTTGTCTACCATCACTTGCCTACATGGTGGATTTGGTCAAAGGGTTTGTTGGGTTTGTGGTTGTGTTGTGTGCTTTCCCTTGAGGACGATATGGGGCTTGGAGGGAGAGGAGGGAGTTGTGGGGTTTGGATCTTGACAGGTGGGTATGCTGGAGAGGATGTCAACCTAGATGCACATGTTTGGACAGGATTTCTCTATGTAGATGTTGTTCTAAGCTCGGGTGTGGGTTTGGCTATTGCAAGCCCCTACTTTGGGGTTTGGTTTTTCACTCATTGCTACATCTTTCTTGGGCCTCTGGTTGTTTTGGGTGTGTTGATCATTGATGTTATAAGAAGGCTCTGGTTCCCCTCTTCTATGGCTGCTCATAGTCATTGACTCAAAGTCTTTCCTTGGTCCTCTCTTTTTTCCCTCTCATGGGTTTTCTATTGCTTTGTCTATTGAGGTGTCTCCATCTCCTATAGAGGTGGAGATGTGATTTTCTTGTAAACACTTGAGTGGATGCAGGGAGTTGTGTTGGGTGGCTCATCCCATGGTCATTCTTTGGCGGCTCCTTTGGAGTTGGAGATCTCATCCCAAGATTATTTGGGTGCGTTTGTGGTTTTGGGGATTTCTCCTTGTTCCTACTTTTGCTTGGTGGCTTGTATGGATTTACACTATGATGGTTTTTGGAGCCATGTTAAAACCCAACGCTTTTGGTTTGGGGAGCCTATTAAAACCCCATGGTATGGACCATCTAGGTTATGGGATCCTTGTGAAAACCCTTGTTCCTTTGTTTCTAAGGAAGGTTAAGGGAGCCTTTTCAAAACCCTTGTTTTTTCTGTTGATGGGGTCTGGTCTTTTATGTGTTTATCTTTTGACTCTGGGACATCTTTGTGAGGAGGGTTTTCCTATCCCTCTCTTTCTTGGTTCCATGGTTTTGTTCATTAGGCTCCATTGTTTGCATCTTGGGGGTTCTCTGGTCTTTCCTATTGAGGTGGTCCTATCTTCTATGGAGGGGGAGATGGATGTGGTTGGAGTTTACCTCTCTCCTATTGAGGTGGATTTGGATGCTATTAGAAAGTCCTGGAAGTGTTGTTGGGGGGCTGAGGCAGGTTGTGTGAGCCTTATAAAACCCACTCTCAAGGTTGAGGGAGCTTGGAAAAATCCTATGTTTTTTGTTCTTATCAGGGACAGGCTAGATGTTGACAGTTTTCAAGGGCCCAATTTGGCTAGTATTTGTTTTTGGTTAGGTTTAGGCTTTTCTTTTGGTGGCTTGGAGATTTTTTTATTTGTTAAGGAAGCTTGGGAAAACCTATCTTATTGGCTAAGGGTGCCTATTAAACCCTTGTTCTCTATATTTTTGGTCTATATTTTGATGACTTAGACTTGTTGCTTCTGCCAACCTAGTTTGTGTCTTGTAGTTTGGATGGCATTTGTTTGGTTGTAGATGTACTATTTTTTGTAGCCTTTGTGCTTTGGGATCTGGACACTCGCAAGTCCAAAAGGTTTCAAGTCCCTGCCAAAACCTGTGGTTTGTTGCCAAGTAGTCTAGCCCATTTCTCGAGGGTAGCTCTCTAATTGTAAAGGGATAAGAGGCCCCTTCAAAACCTGTTTTATCCTAATAAAAAACAATAGAGGAAAAATATATACCTGCTTGTTCTTGATAAACTCAAGTGCTTTAGATGTTACAAACTTTGTCTAATATGAAGGTAAAAGTGTCTAAACCAATCTCAATTTTTTGTGACAACACAAGCACAATTAGTATTTCCAAAAATCTAGTCATGCACTCAAGAACCAAGCATACAGATATTAGATATCATTTTTTGAGAGAACATGTATTAAATGGTGATGTTGCTTTGAGATATGTTGCAACTACTAATCAATTAGTAGACATACTCACAAAACATTTTTCCAAGAATGTGTTTGAGAGTTTAAGACAAAAAGTAGGGGTCTGACCCATCTCTTCTATCAATTAGCTCCTTTGATAATGGTTTGGCTTCAGTGGAAGTCTTCTATGTTTCATTCTTTCTTTCTTAAAACCTCATGCTACTCCCCATTGTCATTGTCAAAGGGGGAGATGAGGATAATAGTGGAGTGATGTTTTGAACAATGGTGTTTTTGAACAACAATGTCTTCATTAAAGCTAGGTGGTTGTAGATAGGGGGAGTCTAGGTATGCACATTTACTATAGATATTGACATCAATGCCAAAAGGGGAGTTTCTTGAATTTGGTATGTTTTTTATTGATGTCAATAAGTGTTCTTGTAGAACAAGATATGCAAGTGACATGATAAGATTAAAAGCAATATGCCTTTGTTACGATTTTATTGTTGATATTGCAAGGTGACAAAGGTAAGGCATGAATACATGTTGATAACACTTCATTTAGCTTCATTCTTTATTTCATCAATCAATTATGACAACTTGAATAAAAGTCTCATGGTGTAAGTTGTGTTTGCATTTAATCAAGTATATCATGGTTATCATCTTCTAATAATATCAATGCTCAATCATTTGTAATCACTTGAACATGAAGATCAGTTTGTAAATGTTATTTATAATTTGTAATAAGAATGTTATGCTCTTCTTTCACCATGATATATATTTGAATTTGAAATCATTTTTTATCATGTTAAAGATTGAGGAGTTAAGGATAGTAAATGGATAGCTATCATGCACATCATATTTTTTAAACAAATGTTATTTTGTGTAGACATGATAAAGATTTTATCTCCTATAGCTCAGGTGACAGGAGGAACAAAGACTAGCGATAGAGAGACAAATGAAATAGATTGGCTATGGAAATAACAAAAGTTTAATGTCTTAACAAGTGCCAATCGTTCATTATCAAAATACACTTAAGGACTATTATTAAAGTCTATACTTAGATCATGTTAAAGCTTGGGTTTTTAAAAAAAGATAGTTTAAACTATTTGACAACTATTTCTGATGTAGGAGCATCCTCGATTAATGGCAATCTTGCATCAACCAAAAAAATTTCCTTTCTATTTTGTTTTCTATTTGCAGTTTTAGCATTTCTTTATGTTTTTCCTAGATTTGGCTCACCGGAACCTGTGGAGTTGGATTTTACTTGAATACTTTATCATCTTCCTTATTCCCAAACCATGGAGCATGGATCATTTTCTGGTAAGTTATCTCTACCGGTTTCCCAGATAATTTTTTGTTACCGGTTGCCTAGACCTATTTGCATTGGTGATCTACCAAATCCTTTTTGTAGCTTGCGGATCCCTGAGCCTTGATTCCATTGTTCCTTGGCATGTGGCCAACCTTCCCTTTGATTCTCACTCCATCCTTTGGATTTTCTAGAGGATTTTCTTTTTTGGAGGCCGACCTTGTTGGTTTTTACATGTTAGGTCTTGTTCTTTGGGTTTTGATCCCTTTTTGGCCAATCGGATCCCCTTGGACCATATAAATCATTATAATAGAGCATTAGAATGTATCTAAGGAGGTAGACAAAACATAGAAGCAGAATCTTAAGTTTGAGGCCCTAGTTGTGACCTGTTCTGTATTTTGAGCATGTTTTAGTAGGCCTATGAGCCAGTTATTGTAACCCACTTGTTACCTATTGGTTGTAATTAGTTTTCATGATATAATTCAATTTGTTCTGCATTTCCTCCATCATGTCCTTGTGTTTCCATTGTTTTTACTCTTGTTGACCAGTCTAGACTGATCTCTTCGAGGTCCCTCCTAACCAGTGACTGCACCAAGTGGTATCAGAGCGAGTTCCAGGGATTGCGTTGTCCTGAGAAATTTCTGTTGTAGGGTGGCGGACTGTGGATCTGACCTACAGCTGCAAAGGACTGGCATAAAGATGGCGCAAAGAGGAAATAGTAATGGTGGAGCACATGGGAATGCAAACCCTACTGTGATGGAAATGTTGAAAGGAATTGCAGCTTGGTTGGAAGCCATTGAGAGAACCTAGAGAAGAGGTCAACATATTGAAGATGTGAGTGAAGATGAAGAAGAAGAAGCCTCAACAGAACAAGTCAATCCACCAACGATTGATCCGGATGAAGAAAGGTTTTTGATGGTTTTGAGTAGGGTGAATACTAAACCTCATTTTATCCCACCAGAATATGATGAAAAGTTGGATTGAGATGAATTGATGGATTGGATCTCGGAGATGGAGAAAGATTTTGATTTTGAAAACACTGCAAAAGAAAGGAAGGTGAAATATTCCTGTACCCAATTGAAAGGTCATGCATCTCTTTGGTGGGAGAATTTGCAGGTTGATAGATAGAGAAGATCAAGACATGGAATCAGATGGTTGCTAAGTTGAAATTAAAATTTATGTCAGCTGATTATCAAGTAAATTTGTTCCAGAAGTTGCAGTATTTGAGACAAAAGGAATCTAGTGTGAAGGAGTACACCGAGGCATTTTACAAATTGAATATAAAATCCGAACATGTTGATGATGAATTTGAATAAGTTGTAAGATATTTGAATGGATTGCACATGCCTATACAAGATGAACTCATTTTGATCAAATTGTAGAGTGTCGAAGAAGCTTACCAGTATGCCCTAAAAGTAGAAGAGAAGATAAACAAAAGACATGAGCAGAGGCAGTAAGGAAGAGGTGGAAGGTTTTCTAGAGGAAAATTTCAAGGAGAAAGAGGAACCTGTACAGATCATAACAAAGACAAGGAAGTGAGGAAATAAGGTAATTCATATTAGAAAGATGATAGAAATTTCTACTGGAGGAGACAATTGGATGGCTACTAGAATGAGAACTTTGGAAAAGATGTCAGAAGACAAGACAAGAGTGTGTTTAGAGGAACTTTCTATAAGTGTGGAGGAGAAGGACATCATGCTTTCATGTGTAAGAAGACAAAGAATACCGAAAGAATAGTAGTGGTGGAAGAAATCCCCACTGGATCAGCTAATAAATCGGAAGATGGAGAATTGTTGATGATGAGGAGAGCTTTGTGTCATACTCAGAGAGATGAAGAGCCCTTGCAAAGGAAGAATTTTTTCAAGACCAGATGTAAGGTATCTGGTAAGTGTTGTAAAGTTGTCATTGATAGTGGTAGTTCAGATAATCTTGTTTTAGAAGAGATGGTGAATAAGTTGAATTTGGAAATATTGAAACACCCTAAGCCTTATCAGATAGCATGGATTCAGGATGATCATAAGTTGTTAGTTAGTGAGCAATGTTTGGTGAAATTGAAAATTGTGAATTATCATGATGAAGTCTTGTGTGATATTATGCCTATGGATATTTATCACCTTTTGTTGGGTAGACCTTGGTAGCTTGGTAGATAGGAAACACATAATGGAAGGAAGAATGCATACACTATTGTGGCCAATGGGATGAAGGAAACTTTGTTACCCTTGGAGGAACCTTTGAAGAGTGAAGTCTGTACAAATGCTAGAATCTGTTTGGTGGATGGAAGGAAATTCCTGGATGGAATGAGACATGAGAATGTGTGTTTTGCCTTATTCCTAAGAAGACTAAGAATCTGGAGCATGAAGAAGAAGAACTAAAAGAGATAAAAGATTTGCTAATAGAGTATGAAAACATCATTTCAGATAATGTGCCTGATGGATTACCACCTATAAGAAGTATTAGTCATTTCATGGATCTGATTCTCGGAGCTAGTTTTCCTAACAAAGATGCACTCTGGATGACACCGATAGAGAATGAAGAGTTGAATAGACAAGTGCAGGAGCTATTGAAGAAAGGTTTGATCAGAGAAAGTCTGAGTCCTTATGCAGCACCAACAATATTAGCAGCTAAGAAGAATGGAGAATGGATAATGTGTATCGATTCCAGAGCAATAAACAAGATCATAGTAAAATACCGATTTACTTTGCCTAGGATGGATGACATAATGGACTATTTGAGCAGAGCCAAATACTTTACAAAGATAGACTTGAAGAGTGTATACCATCAGATCAAGATCAGAGAAGAAGATGAGTGGAAGACAACATTCAAGACAAATGAAGGATTGTATGAATGGTTGGTGATGCCTTTTGGGTTAACTAATGCACTGAGTACTTTAATGAGGCTGATGGATGAGGTATTGAATAAATTATTGGGTAAGTTTGTTATTGTATATTTGGATGACATTCTGATTTTTAGTAAGACAAAAGAGGAACATTTGCTACATTTGAGACAAGTTTTACAGAGGTTGGGAGAAGAAATGTTGTCGATTAATCTAAAGAAGTGTACTTTCATGAAGGAAGAATTAATCTATTTGGGATTTGTGATATCTGAGGATGGTTCGAAGATGGACCCTGAGAAAGTAAAAGCAATTATTGAGTGACCTACACCAGAAAGCATTGGAGAGGTAATATCATTTCAGGGATTGGCTAGTTTCTACTAGAAGTTCATCAAAAATTTTAGTTCTGTTTGTAACCCTATGACTAAGACAATGAGGGGAGATCAGAAGGAATTCAAGTGGACCACCAGAGAAAACAAAAGTTTTGAACTATTGAAATGAGAAGTGACTGAATAGCCTATGTTAGCTTTACTGGATTTCAATAAAATATTTCAAGTGGATTGTGATGCAAGTGGAACAACAATAGGAGCAGTCTTGAGTCAGGAAGGGAGAGCAATAGCTTATTTCAATGAGAAATTGAATGATGCCCGGAGGAGATATTCAGTGTATGATGAAGAATTTTATGCCATAGTTCAAGCCTTGAAGAAGTGGAGACATTACCTATTTCCTAAGGAGTTTGTGTTGTATACAGATCATCTAGCTTTGCAGTATTTGAATAGTTAGAGTAAGTTGAATCAGAGACATATGAGATGGGTAGAATTTTTGTAGAGTTACATGTTTGTGTTGAAGCATAGAAGTGGGAAATCTAACAAAGTTGCTAATGCATTGAGTAGGAGAAGGAATTTGCTGACAAAGATGAGAGTAACAGTGTTAGGATTTGAAGAATTGAAGACCTTGTATGATGATGACCCAAATTTTGCAAAACCTTGGAGATCATGAAGAGAACCGGTTATGGTAGAGAGAAGCAAGTGGTTGGATTACTTCATTCAGGATGGGATGTTATTTAGAGGAGTTATGTTGTGCATACCTAAGAGTTCTATGAGGGAGAATCTGATAAAGGAGAAACATAGTGGAGGATTAGTCAGACACTTTGGTGTTGATAAAACAGTAGCAATGGTGAGTGAGCATTACTTTTGACCCCAAATTCATAAGGATGTTAGGAAATATGTGCAATGTTATAGAATTTGTCAAGTTGCAAAGGGTAGTAGTCAGAATGTGGGATTGTATAAACCTTTGATAGTACCGGTAAGACCTTGGGAGGATATAAGCATGGATTTCATTCTTGGATTGCCTAAAACATAGAGAGGGAATAATTATATATTTTTGGTAGTGGATAGATTCTCGAAGATGGCTCATTTCATACCTTGTAAGAAGACATCAAATGCATTACATGTAGTAGACCTATTTTTCAAGGAAGTAGTGAGATTGCATGGATTACCTAAGAGCATAGTTTTAGACAGAGACACTAAGTTTGTTGGTTATTTTTGGAGAACACTTTGGAAGAAGATGGAGACAAATTTGAAGTTCAGTTCTACTTTTAACCCACAGACTGATGGACGAATAGAAGTAGTTAACCAGAGCTTGGGAAATTTGTTAAGATGTTTAGTTGGAGACAAAACTAGAAGTTGGGATTTGATTCTTGCACAAGAAGAGTTTGCCTACAATAATTCAGTAAATAGGAGTAGCGGAAAGACAACTTTTGAGATTGTTACCGGAGCACATCCTAGAGGTATATCAGAATTAAGAGATATTAGTAGTGAAGACCGGAGAAGTTCAGAAGCAGAAGAATTTGCAGATCACATGAAGGACTTACATATTCAAGTTAAGCAACATTTGGAGGACATGAACATAAAGTATAAGGAGAAAGAAGATGAGAAGAGAAGACATAAAGAATTTGAAGTTGGGGATGTTCGAAGTTGGCAATGAAGTGATGTGTATGTGAGAAAAGAAAGATTCCTAGTTGGAAATTATAACAAGTTGCAGATGAGAAAGTTCGGACCTTGCAAGATTTTGAGAAAGTTCAGTTCAGGAAATGCATATGAAGTGGATTTACCAGATAGTCTAAGTATTTCACCTGTATTTAACATTGCAGATCTTCATCAATATCATAAACCAAAATTTAGTGAGGACAATATTGCAGACTTGGAGAAATAGTTTCCCCAAAAGGAACCAGATCAGATTGAAGACATTTTGGACATTAGGATTGGATTTATTTGATGGTTTGGTGTAATTATTGTGAAGCTTAGCCAAGGTTGGAGAAAATACATATGATAGTATTTCTTGGTGGAGTACAGAAGGGATTAGGACACAAGATTGAAGACACATCCATCAAGTTGTCACATTTGGATCATTTTCCAGCAAGTTATCCCTATCGATTTTCAAGATAGTTTTATGTTACCGGTTGCTTGGACCTATTTGCATTGGTGATGTAATGGATCCTTTCCATAGCTTGTAGAGCCCTAAGCATTGATTATGTTGTTCCTCGGCATGTGGCCGACCTTCCCTTTGATTCTCACTTTGTCCTTTGCATTTTTCGGAGGATTTTCTTTTTCGAAGGCAGACCTTGTTGGTTTTTACACGTTAGGTCTTGTTCTTCGAGTTCTGATCCCTTTTGGACTGAATGGATCCTCTTGGATCATATAAATAATTATAATAGAGAATTATAATGTATCTAAGGAGTTAGACAGAACATAGAAGCATAATCTTAAGTTTGAGGCCATGGTTGTGACCTATTCTGTATTTTGAGCATGTTTTAGCAAGCTTGCGAGTCAGTTACTGTAACCCGATTGTTACCGGTCAGTTGTAATCAGTTTTCATGATATAATTCAATCTATTTTAGATTGCCTCCATCATATCCTTGTGTTTCTATTGTGTTTACTCTTGTTGATCAGTCTAGATTGATCTCTTTGAGGTCCCTCCTAACCGGTGATTGCACCAATTTCCTTCTTGACCATTTGGTAACCGTGCTCTTCTCAAATCGATAACAAGCTTGATGTAGTTTTTAGATTTTTATGTGAAGAGGTTTAAAAAAGAGGGAGATGTTTCTGAGGACATAATTACATAATCTGAGGAATATAATGAATGGAACATAATGTTATTTTTAAATGAGTGTTGCAGAGATTGTGTAATGCCCGCTAAGAAACCCTAGAGAATAAAGCCAACTAACAACCTATCTAAACATAATAGAGATAAAAAATTTAATAAAGATAAATAACTATTCATTTAACTATTTGTCTTTGCGAGCTATCTCTTTTCTGTGTTATGCTCTATCTAGCTGGTCTTTAATGTCTTATCTTTTGATTATCTTTCTATTAAAGGGTTTTGGGGCCCCTTCAAAACCTTCTTTTCACTTAATCGAAAAATACTCATTTAACTAAAAAGATCGCATCACCTTAAGTGCACAAGCAGAAATTAAAGATACAACATCACACTATTCTTTAAAGAATTCCATACATTACACTTACATGATTACTTATCATTAATGTACAAGCAAAAGTAGACTTATATTATCCCATATACATTCCCAAGATTTTCCAACATCATTAATATTAAAGTAATAGCTAAAAGATACAAGAGATATTTCCTACTTAAACTATTTCCCACAACATAGAAAAGTTACCATTTATACTATAGAATTCTAAACGTGAGATATAGCTTATCTAACTCTTCCAAGATACTACATTCATTTTATTTCACCAATATCCAGTTATTCTTAGTCTATTAAAACATCCAACATGGTAGAAATTATCCATTCCTATAACATAGCCACCACCAATTTCATATAGAATGAACATATGGAAACATCATTACATTTCATAATACCTCTCATATATGGAATACATTACTAATATTAGTCAATTGCTACAAATGGAATTTCATAATACTATGATCACATGAATGATATATAAGTACAATTGCATATATGAATCTTTACATATGATAGATATTATATTTGCATCGCAAAATCCATAGCACTAGAAGTTGAAGAGAAGAACTAACATCCATCATGCACATGGATATCTAGTATGGAGCACACCCCAGAGGTATATTAGAATTAAGAGATATTAGTAGTGAAGACCAGAGAAGTTCAGAAGCAGACAAATTTGCAGATCACATAAAGGACTTACATATTTAAGTTAAGAAACATTTGGAGGACATGAACAACAAGTACAAGGAGAAAGCAGATGAGAAGAGAAGACATAAAGAATTTGAAGTTGGTGATGAAGTAATGGTGTATCTAAGAAAATAAATATTCCCGGTTGGAACTTATGACAAGTTGCAAATGAGGAAGTTTGGACCTTGCAATATTTTGAGAAAGTTCAGTTCTAGAAATGCATTTGAAGTGGAGTTACCAGATAGTCTAAGTATTTCCTATATTTAACATTGCAGATTTACATCAGTATCATGAAACAGAATTCAATAAGGACAATATTGCAGACTTGGAGAAACAAATGCCCCAAAAGGAATTGGATCAGATTGAAGATATTCTGGATAGTAGGACTTGCATAGTACCCGGAGCAGTCAATATAAGGAGTATCTTGTAAAGTGGAAGGACAAACCAATTGAAGATTCATCTTGGATTTCTAAGGAAGAGATATACCGCCTTGTTTTTCCTCTGACCCCAGCAAAGTGAGAGACTCACCTTTTTTCGAGTAGCCCCGGATGTCTGATGCAGGAGCATCCCTAGTTCTTGGCAATCTTGCATCAACCAAAAATATTTCCTTTCTGTTTTGCTTTCTATTTTGCAATTTCAGCATTTTATTCTGCATTTTTTAGAATTGGCTCACTGAATCTTGAGGAGTTGGATTTTTAATGAGGACTTGATAATCTACCTTATTCCTAAACCATGAAGCATTTGGATCATTTTCCAGCAATTTATCGCTACCGATTTCCAAGATAGTTTTTTGGTACCAGTTACCTGGACCTATTTGCATTAGTGATCTACTAGATCTCTTCTGTAGCTTGTGGAGCCCTAAACGTTGATTTTGATGTTTCTTTGGCATGTGGCCAACCTTACCTTTGATCTACACTTCATCCTTTCGATTTTCTAAAGGAATTTCTTTGGCAGAGGCCGACCTTGTTGTTTTACATGTTAGGTCTTGTTCTTCGGCATTTGATCCTTTTGGGATGACCGGATCCCCTTGGATCGTATAAATAATTGTAATTGAGCATTAGAATAGGGAGAATTTAAGATATAGAGCATAGGAGATAGATCTTAAGATTTGAGGTCCCGGTTGTGACTTGTTTTGTAATTAAGCATGTTTTAGCAGGCTAGTGAGCCGGTTTTTGTAACCTGGTTGTTACCGGTTGATTGTAAACAATTTTCATGATATAATTCATTCAGTTCTGCATTGCCTCCATCATATCCTTGTGTTTCCATTGTGTTTACTCTTGTTGACCAATCCAGATTGATCTCTTTGAGGTCCCTCCTAACTGGTGATTGCACCACTTTGCAAAAAACATGTCTCACCTTCCAATGTGGCACCATATACCATCTACCACTTGGTTATTAAATTCTAAATTTCTTGTTCTATGTTTTAGGAATATTAAATTACCATTTAATTCATCTTCTTATGAAAATCTTATTCCTCCTACTAGAATAAAATAATTGATTTTGTTTATTTATTAACCCCTCAAAGCGCCTTGCACAAGAATGGGATTGATTCCCAACATATTACATGATGCTTCAGCTGCAAGTATTAATTTTGACCTCCTCCACGTGAGCAAATATTAAAAATTATTTTAATTATTTGTATTGGAAATAAACCATTAAGAAATTTCATTTAATTCATTTTGAAAGTGTATAAAACTTTATTTTGAGAACAAAACTAAAGCAAAACAAAAATAATTCAAACCAATTTATTTTTTTGTTAATTTTGATTGTTGTTTTCCTAGGATGCCCCTACATCATTTCTCTATCACCTCTCTCTCTCTCTCTCTCTCTCTCTCTCTCTCTCTCTCTCTCTCTCTCTCTCTCTCTCATTTTCTCTCTATATCTTTCTATATATATATATATATCTCTTTCTCTCTATCTCTATCTCTCCATATTTCTCTCTCTCATATGCACACATACGCTCTATTTCTCCTTCCTCATCTCTATCTATATCTCTACCTTTTCATCTCTCACTCCTCTTTCTACATCTTTCTATCCACATCTTTCTATATCTCTATCTCCCTATCTCTCGATCTCTATCTTCATATCTCTCTCCCTATCTATCTATCTCTTTCTCTATCCCCCTCTATCTCTCTATATTGACCTCTCTCTCTCTCTCTCTCTCTCTCTCTCTCTCTCTCTCTCTCTCTCTCTCCTCTAAAAAATATTAGCTTTGATTCCTGTTGAAAAAGAAGTAAGTTGCATCATCAAAGTTATAAGTGCATTTTTCTTGGCTATTATGAATCTTCAAAAGCCTATATGTTGTATGATGAAGATAACAAAAAAATATTTATTGCATGTGATGTTGTATTTTGTGAATCTTCTAAAAATGATGTAAATGTTGACCATCAATAAATCAACTTGATCAATTTGTCAAATTTTCTCCTTCAATAAAAACTCCCTATGAGACTTTTCACTTTGGGTGAGAAACAACTCATTTAGAATCACCTTTGATGGATTCACATTTAGAATCTATACCCCAAGCTATCCCAACTCAAGATGATCCATCTCTAGATTTGCAAGAATAAACCCCCTCTCATAATGATCTTCCCTATTTTGATGTGCCTACAATTTTAGAAACATTAGCCACTAATGAAGCTTCTAATCAAGAAATGGAAGCACCTTTGGTCCAACCACAATCTTCCCATAAGTGGGCCAAACAAGTCCAACAAACTTTGAAAAAATTAAGACTCAATGAATAGGTAAAATGGGCATAAGAAGTTCTTGCAAAGAAAGACAACAATCTCAATCCAATATTGAAGGTAACCTATATTCTATTGATAAACTCAATATCATTATGGACTCAGAACCAACTCCCTATAAAGAAGCTAAGAATATTGTAGTGTTGAGGCAAGATATGCAAAAAGAGTTTGGTGTGATTTAAAAAAATGCTTCATGGGAGTTGGTTGATCATCCACTTGATTGTACACCTATTGGTTGCAAGTGGATCTTTAGAAGCAAATATAAACTAGACGGTTCACTTGAAAAACATAAATACTGACTTGGTGTAAAAGGTTATGCTCAAAATAAGGCATAGACTATGATGAAATCTTTGCACCTATAATGAAATGGACTACCATTTATGCTTTGTTGGCCCTTGCAGCCCAAAATGAGATGAAAGTTCATCAAATGGACATCATAACTGCATTCTTGAATGTTGATATCAAAGATAACTCAACCTAAAGGCTATGCAATCAATGGAAAAGAACACTAGGTATGCAAGCTTGTAAAATCATTGTATGGTTTAAAACAAGCTTCTCAAGCCTGGTATGAAAAAATTACTGAGCATCTCTTGAAGTTGAATTTCAAGCATTTTCAATTGGATGATGCAGTTCTCTTTTCGTTAAAAAGGTTGATGGTATTGTTGTCTATCTTGTTGTTTATATGGATGATTTAGTTATCATGAATATAAATTAGGATCTTGTATTCAAAGTGTGAAAGAAAAATTGAAGAAGAGGTTTGATATGATTGATTTGGGTCACCTTCATTACTATTTGGGTATTGAGGTTCAAAAACCCCACTATATCTCATCACCCAAAAACAAATATTGGTGAACTTCACAAAACGTTTGGCATGGTTGATTGCAAACCACTTATATGGAGAAAAAAATGAAAATCACATCAAATTACTCTACCACATTGGTTGATGCAACTACATATAGGCAACTTCTTGTCAGTCTAATTTATGATACAACTACTCATCTAGATATTTATTTTGTTGTTAGAGTTCTCTCTAGATTCATGCAATAGCCTAGATAAACTCATTGGTTAGAAACCAAATCAGTTCTTTGATAACTACAAAGCATTCAAACTATGAGCTTTAATACTTCAAGACAACATAGTCTTCTTTGCTTGGATATTCAAATTGAAATTATGTAGGCGACTTGGAAGATCAAAAATCTACATTTGTTTTCTTAATACATATTGGGTCTACTATCATTTCATGGAAATCTAAAAAGAAACTAGTACCAACCCTATTCTCTGTAGAAGCTAAATATATGGCAACCTCTCAGGCAACTCCTGAAATCTTATGGCTTCAAAGATTTTTTGAGTATTTACAAGAACAATAGGTTTCATCCACACCACAGTTTATTGACAATCAATTTGCAATAAAAATGGATAAAAATCCAATCTTTCACAATTAAATGAAACACATTAGCACCAAGTTTCATTTGATTCAGCACCATGTGAACAGGGTTATTAGTTAGTCTCTATTATTAGTTTTGTCTTCAGTTTTGATAGTAATTTTGATAGTTTTATTTGACAGTTGAACTATTCATTGTTGCCTTCTCTTTTTTCTGTATGCTTCTTTTACATTGAATAAACATATAGTTCACTCTTTTTCCATTTCCACTTTCATTTGAAATATTTTCTTGACACTTTATATCTATCTCTATCTCCTTGAAACCATATTTGTATCGCTCTTCACCCCTTCTATATCCTGCTCTTTATATCCCTTTCTTTCCCTCTCTCCCTATTTCAAACATAACATGAGCATGTTCATAATGGAGCCTAATTATGTTCTTGATTCAAATATTTTATTTCAATCATGTCTGGATCCCTATAAGTGGATGCATAGTTTATTTGAAACTATTACTTCTCTAATAAGACCTTTAAACAACATCAATTTTAAAATGGTCTACCAATTGATATCATATTCTATAGAAATGTATGAAAAAAATAGAACAAAATTTTCCCTATTCACATACCATACCTCTTCGACATACCGATTACACATTAGGGTGTAATTGCTAGTTTGCATTTACTTACACATTATGGTAACAATTGACATCAACTTTATTATCTTAACTAATTATTACTTCAATAATTACATTTATTTAATTTACTCAAAAGAACTAATTAGTATGATTAAACCCTTGCAAATTATACAAATAATTATATTATTATATTTATTATAACACTTATTAATATAATATTCTAATTGATATTAT
This sequence comes from Cryptomeria japonica, assembly GCF_030272615.1. Taxonomy (NCBI): domain Eukaryota; kingdom Viridiplantae; phylum Streptophyta; class Pinopsida; order Cupressales; family Cupressaceae; genus Cryptomeria; species Cryptomeria japonica. The sequence goes on from NC_081405.1 coordinate 509,685,009, forward strand.
AGTATAAATGCTAGTCTTGGTGGATGACCTTAACATATAATTGACATCTCTTGTCTAGCTCGTCCTGATGATGAATCATAGAGTATGATTCGAAATGTTGATAACAAAAAAAAACACAGTCAAATCCAGAAGCTCACATTCACCATATATAATTATGATTACAAATTGTGCTCAGTCAATTGAACTACAATCTTTTATAATAATTAAAAATTTAGTAGTTGAGAAATAAACAAGTAGAGATAAACTTAAGATATTAACGTGCATATATGCCTGATTGCGTGGATAGACTAGGGAAAGATATTTCCAATCGTGGGCTAACCGTGAAGATATTTAAGACTCGCAGGGATTTTTATGGTAAAATCATGGGTTTGCTGGCATATATACAGTGTATATTATTCCACTTGTGCAGTTTTTATGTGCTTTTCGTTACTCATTTCTGTCCCAAAACAGTGCACTTCAGTTTTCTTTCTTTTACTTTTGCTTTTTCGTTGGCTGAAAATAGTATTTTGTTTCCACCGAATTAATCAGATATTATTGAGCTTTTGGGATTTTTGTAGATTAAATATCTAGGACCGTTGAAAAGAGGCCAAAATAAGGATAAAGTAAGGATTCGATGCTGTACAACTGGTTACAAAACTAGACTAGAAGTTTTGGGTGTTATAAATGGTTGGATTGATAGTGAGAAATTTCCTAATTTGGGCATTCAAGCTGTAAGTCTCTCAGATCCATTACATGCATAGAGAATGCCCAAACCATGACACAGAATAATGAGCAACCAGCGATCCATTCACAACATGCCAACCTGGTAAAAATGAAAAACTATTGTTTTTATTGTATAGGTTTTGTCTATTTTTTCTATAGAGTTGAACCAGTTTTTGCTACAACACTATGTTTGCCTGTTAATTTATATTAACAGTTGGTATGTGTTTACAGTTGATAGAGGATCCCACATCGTCAGAATCATCATGGACCAATGAAAAACACAGCTTCTATATTAACTCCATGGAGGAAGCCTTTGTCTCAAGCCTTTATCAGCATGCCAATTATGCACATCCCTGTAAAAGATGGCAAGCAGATAGAGGAGAAATAACCTCTGTATTTAGCCTGGATTTAAATGAGGTTTTCCTTTTGTTCTTCTTTGATTGAATAATTGGGATGATTTTGGATCTGAACATAAGATAGTGCTAAAAGAGATTGGTTTTGGGTGCATAGGAAGTTGAATCTGGTTTTTCCAATGGTCATGTACTGTTTGGATTTGCTGAGGAAAGCCAAAGTGAAAGTGAACCAGAAAAGCCTAGCCTCTATCATGATGTTCAAAACAATTCAAAAAAGGATGGATTGGAGGAGATATGCAGCAGTAATGAAACATTTCAGGATCAGAATAGGAATGGTTGGTTCTTTATCCTTGAAAAGATGATTTTGTCGAGATATTGGTGGATCTCAGTTAACTTTTTCATGGGTATTACCCATTTTTTAATTTTATCTGTCACTTTGCCATGTAGGATTTTATGTTAATGTAGATCAATGCATATGATCATGCTAACATGAATGCCTGACAGAGAGAAGAAAAACGAGGAAATTATGTAACCATGGAGTCGTAGAAGTGCAGTCTAAATATAATGATGTATTCGAAGAAGTGCAGTCTAAATATAATGATGAACATTCAAGCAATTTCTATGCAACGCGAAATCAGTTCATACGAAATAAAAATGTTTCGAAAACTTCAGTGAAAACCTTGAGTAGGATCAGGTACTATTTAGATCAAAATTATATTGAATTTATTCGGAGTCTTGAAGATATTCATACAAATTCTAATTCAGGAAACTGCATTTTCAGGTCATTCCATTCATGGATGAGACATCTCCCAAGGAAGATGGCAAGGCATGATATTTAGGGGAAGAGCACCAATAGCCATCATAGCTAATTTCGTGCATCCACAAATCTTAAACAGTACATCGGATTTTTATTATTATTATAGATATTTATATTTACAAGGAATTATTTTATTTTTAGAAATGAAGATATAATTTTATATGTTTATTTTGAAAATATAATATCTATTATTAAATATTAATATATCTGATTGTCAAATTTAAGATAAAGATAACACTTTTTTTTAACATATTCGTGTTATTATAATCTATCCATGTTGTTAGTGTAGAATGCCTTTTGACATTAATAAAAAGTTCAACTAAAATTTTAAGTTGTAACCATCTTATGTAAACATATTTTAAACTATGTATTTTATTTCTAAGGAATACTATATATTTGCAGGTTTACTTATATGAGGCATAAGTAACTTGTTCATAAGAAATAAAGGTAGTATCTAAATGTATTGTTTATTTTTTTAGTCATACTATTTTTATTAAAAACAATAAATTATCATCATTGCTGCTTTTAACATTATTTAGTTAAGGACATAATAATATATAAATATGCTTTGAGTACAAATTTTAATTTTGATTTGTATAAATAATCAATTAGAGAATGAATTTGCACACATCTATAATCTATATGTTTTGTTAGATGTACAACAAATTATTGATAGCAAAAGATATCTCTACTTCTTATACTTTTTTAATCAATGAATTGTTTCCTTTGAGAGAAATCCCATAATGAACATGAATAGAAAAAAGGGAGAAATTGTTGGCATATGGACACTCCAATGAGACATTGTGTGTGATTGAAGGTTTTGTCATTGATGGCAACCTTGCAATCCTATGGCACCGGCAAGACATTCTACCGGCAAAGTATTATTCGAGCAAGATAGTACACCGGCATCAGCAAAACCACTTTACACTGGCACCGACACCAGCACCGGCACAGAAGAAAAGATGTATACTGGCACAAAGGCCGACAGGATTTTTGATATGTAATATTTTGATTATTATTGCAAGCCGACTTGGCAAATTGTAAAATGACTCCTGTATATAAAAGAGATCATTATAGACATTTGTAGGGATAGGTAAGCGAGCATAAAGAAAATTATTAGACAGACCTAATATGTGAATTATAGGTCAAGGGTATATGTAAAGAACAAAGAAAGAACCGGTACTGAATCTGGCATTGGAGATGCTATTATAAAGCAGTACAGATCATTGGATTAGTTTAATCCTTATTGTAAGTCAGTGTGACTTCTCACTGAGTAGTGTGCTCTAGGCAATTGGCCTTCCTGCATGTGCAGGCCCCTATTGTAAGTAATATTCTCTTATTGACCAGTAAGTGAATATTGTGGGTCACAAATCCCACCGAGGTTTTTCCCACACCGGGTTTCCTCGTTAAACATCTTGTGCTATTGTGTTTTTTTCATGTGGATGTTTTTTATTATGTTTATTATATTAATTCTTGCATACTGGTACACTGTTACTTTATGTTCTGCATGTTTTGTCTTAAGAAAATCATAATACCAGTCAAATACTGATTCACCCCCCCCTCTCAGTATCTGTGGGAACCCTAATAATTGGTATTAGAACTTGGTCCTCTATTTTTAGTAGCCTAATAGCTTGAGGAAGATCTTGACACCGGTAAAAATGGAAAATCTAATGAAGCAACTTGAAGGAGCTCTTACTGACTATGATGCAGAGAAGTTGAAAAATATCAAATTAGAAGATGATTTAAAAGCAGCTCAAGGTATCATTCAAGCACTTCAAGAAAATCTTACTGTTACAAGAAATAAGAGAAGAGAACTTTGTGAAAAATTGCAAAATGAGAATGATGAAAAGGAATCACTTAATGATATGATAAGCAAGTTGAAACAAGAGATCATGACAACAAAAAATGAAATGCAGGATATGACTATGAGATTTTGCAAAGAGATTGAGGACAGAAAGAAGAATGAAGAAGAATTGACCAGAAGACTAAGTGATACAGCAAATGAGAACACAAGACTTAGCTATGAAAATGACATGTTGAAGACAGATCTGATGCATACTCAAAATGACTCAAATGAACTAATGAGACAAGAAGAAATCTTGGAAAGGGAATTGGAAATTGCAAATTAACACAAAGAAAAATTCAAGAAAAGCTTAGAAGAACTTGGTACCTTATTGAAGAATCAAAAACCCAAAGGTGACACTTTTGGAATTGGATTTGAAGTTGGAGAAAGCTCCAGTACTACAAATACTCAAGATCACAGCAAACCGATAAGACCTCCTAATACTTATAAATTCAATCGAAAATGCTTTAACTGTAATAAATATGGTCATAGGGCAAATGAATGTAGATCTAGGAATTATAAGAATATCAATCCTCCCACTGGTCAATGCTCCAAATGCAACAAAGTTGGTCATAACTCTAAAAACTACAGAATGAATGTAAGATGTTATGTTTGTGGAAGATTTGGACATTTATCAAATCAATGCAGAACACAAACTGGCATAGGTTATGGGAAAGCTATTCAGAAAAATAATGTAACTTGTTATGCATGTAACAAGATTGGTCATATTGCTAAATTTTGTAGAAGTAAAGGTACACCGGTAGACAACAAAAGTACTAGCTTGAAAGGTAAAGAAAAGGTTGAAGAGGTTAAGAAAGAATTCTCAAAGCAATGGATTAGAAAAGCTGATCTAAATATTGGGAATACTCCTCCACCAATAGAACCAACAAATGCTCCACTGGCAGGACAATGTGATGCTCCACTGGCAGGACAGAGCAGTGCTCCATTGGCAGGAAGTTCTTCATCTAATTGAAGAAAATTATCTTGAGGGTTTGGCAATCTAATGACACATGTGCTATTATTCCCTCGGTTAGAGAAAAGAAGTTGAAAATCACTTATTACCGGCAAATAAAGTTAAGTGAATACATTATCAGCATGCAATTAATGTGGTAGGTAGTGAAAAAGACTTTATAAAATAAGGTTTTGGCTCCATTTCATTTCACTGCGATTTCAAACTTTCAGAGAGCGTGAAGATTTCCAAGATAAGGCATTTCGAGCAAGAAGCAAGCACACTCCAAGCAATCAATCATCCAAGACAGAAAAAGGTATTTTATCATGGCATCCACCTCTGCAATTGAATACATAGCGAACCCTACTGTTGTGGAAGTAATTAAAAGACCTAGGCCTGTATTTCAGTTGGTCCTCGAAATAGAAAAGAAAGATGATACCTTAGGTGCATTCTCTCAAATCCCTAAAGGTGTTGTATATGCTAAAGACCCTAGAATGTATATTCACTGTAATATTGAAGAGCTAGGAGACGAGGAAATCAAAACTATGTACAAAACCGAGATATGTGATGATATCAGCAATATCAAAGTTGAACACAAAATCATTGAAACCCTAGGATTCATAGAAATCCTTAGTATTCCTGAATTTCCTAAGGATGTGATTAGGATTGTATTAAGCAGAGTTCATGGAGAATTTTTTTGGTTAGATGCAATTCATAAGATCACCAAACAGGCGGTAAAGGTTGTCACAGGGTTACCGGCCACCGGTAAAAGACCAGATAAAAATAAGAAAGTTTCAAATGATTTAGTCATTGATCTAACAGGTGCAACATCTGATAAAAGATCTTTAAGGGTTAATGATGTAAAGGATACAAATGTGAGATTCATAAGCATGATATTAGGTTACAAAGCCACTCATGCCAATAGACTCAACTCAGTTTCAAGTTTATGCATCAAGAGTGCTTATGACATAATAACCAACAATGCAAAAATTGACATCTGTGAATGGCTAAAGGATGAACTGATAGACAACCATCAAAAGATAAAGAAGGATAAGAAAGGAACCTTCAGATTTGGAAATCTATTAGTGTGTCTAATGCTTCATATAACAAAACAAGTTCCCCGTATAGGATATAAAGATTTTGGATATGACATACCGATAGGAAAGCAACTGACAGAACTATTCAATACCATGGGCAAGAGTAAGGAAAACATCATTCATGACTTTTTCCAAGCACTAAAGACAAAAATGAAGAAAAGGACAAGGTTATCACAGAAGATTGTAGACAAATACAAAGATGATATATGCTTTGTTATCAAAAAGGATGAAATATGGATGGAAGCAGTCATCCCAAGGACAATCTGGTTAACAGAAATGGGCTATAAGATAGATGACCACATAGTTGAAACTTATGCCAAAGCACTTTTGGAAGCCCCCAATGAACCTAAGGAGGAAGTATTTGGTAGTGCTGAAACAATAGAAAAACAAATACAGTCCAAGAAAAGAGTGAAGAAGGTAGAGGCATTTGTGAGAAAAGGATCTAGACAAGCAAAAGCCATTAAGGAATATGTATTAAAGAAAACTGGCATAACTGAAGATGAGTTGGCAACCCCACAACCTAAAGCTCATCTATCACCGGTAGGAACTTCTTTGGAAGGAGACATGCCAGCAACCTTTAAAAGATTTGTTAGGAAAAGATATCCCTCACCGGCAACCACTCCTTCACCTAAAAGGACAAGGCAGAAGCAACAAGCTATGAGATCTCCTGTCAGAAAGGTCACACCTAAAAAGAAGCTGACTCCTAAGAAAAAGAAAAAGACAAAAACTGACTTGGCACCTCTAGACATTTTGTTAAATGAGATCGCAGAGGAAGGAAAACTAAAGAACATAAAGAAAATTTATGACACCCTATCGGTTGATGAGAAAGGGCAAGTTGAGGAGAGTGTAATACTACACATGGACATGTTTAAAAAGGTTTTGATAGAAGTCTTAAATGAAATTCCTGATGACTTATACAAAAGACTTGAGGCCAGAAGGCAAGGAGTAATTGAACTGGACAAGAAAATAAAAGTAGAAAAACTACTTGCTGTATATCCGGTAAATTCCCCAAAAGAAATTGATGATCTGATAGCTCAGGCCAACCGGACAGTTTTTTCCACTGCACAGTAGCATATTTCACTGATGGTAGGTAGAGTTACAGAAGTTTTAGAGGAAATAGAAGATGGTTGGAACATATTTTTGGTTGAAAAAGAAAAACAAGAAGAATATAGGAATCCCAAGCCTATTAAGGTATATCAAAAGGATAAGGACAAAGGGAAAGGGAAAGTTGGTGGATCTCCAAGCATAAAGATTAAAGATAACCTACCTCCACCTGTAAAAATTGCAATCCTTGAAAACCAACCGACAACTGAAAGCATGGATGCAGAGGATAGCAAAACAAATCATGAAGTCCTATTCACTGTAAATGTTGATACCCAAAAGATAAACATAATAGTTGATAAAGACCCAAGTGAAAAATCAGATATGGCCAAAAAGCCTCCGGTAACAGGAAATACATAGCAACTGGCAGCAGATACAGGGAAAAAGATGGAATCTGAAGCACAAATAGAGAAACCAACAGAGCTAAAGGCTCCAGAATAGATGCCACCGGTAAGAAATGAAGCAGGAAAACCAGTGCTAAAGGAAATGCAGACACAAACTAACCTGCCAGAGGTCAATACAAGCATGGTCACCTCCACTGGTACTCAGTTTGTTGGGTCACCATCAAAGTCAACAAATGTGACTGAGATATTACTTGAATCCATCAAGAAAATAACTGACTATAGCTCACAAGCTTACAAAGCAATAGATGATTCAATACCAATTTTGAAAACAATAGCTCCTAATTGTAATATAGATAATAAAGATTCTTTAGGATAGTTGGATACACTATGCAAATACATTTCTAGAAATATCGAACAAATAAAGGTAGAATCTGTAAAGGACATTGTAGAAAAGGAGAAACGGAAATTCTTTGAGGAAGAATTAAGAAGTGTAACAGAGATTTTGACACACTTCTACCGGAACTGTGTAGTTTGTTAAAAGAGTACAAAAACCTATAAAAAGACACATGCAAAACAAACTTCCTGACTATAGATATAGACAAGAAGATAAGCAAGACACAGGAAGAGATAAACAAGCTTGCAGACAATTTTGTTAACTCACCGGATTCATTATCTATTTTTGAAGATAAGTTAGCAAATTTTGAGGCAGAATTACTTAAATAGGAGAAAGAGAAAGAGACAATAATAAATAAGGCAAAATACTTGAGATCTAAACTAAGTCCAAAATTGGATTATCTAGCATCTCTACAGAAGGAAATCTTAGAGGCATTAACACCGGGAAGTAAAACACCGGCAGAACAATTGCAGCATCTCACCGACACTGTGAAGAGAACTGAAACACCAATAAAAGATAGCAAAAAGTTTATGGACAGTATAAACTTAATTTTGGGCAATCTTTTTCAGATAATAACTACCCAACTACAAGGTTGAGGTCATGGACCGGTATAACTACAAACTCTACTAACATCTTGACAACCCTTGTCATTGATGCCAAAGGGGGAGTAGTAGGATGAGAAAATTCAAAACACAGGGATCATATGCTCAGGGGGAGTCCCTCATTTTTTTGGTAAATTTTTGGTCTACACATTTTTGGACATCTTTTTGAAATTTCTCATGAGTGTTGCCATAAATGCCAAAGGGGGAGATTGTTGGCATATGGACACTCCAATGAGACATTGTGTGTGATTGAAGGTTTTGTCATTGATGGCAACCTTGCAATCCTATGGCACCGGTAAGAAATTCTACCAGGAAAGCATTATTCAAGCAAGACAGTACACTGGCATCAGCAAAACCACTTTACATTGGCACCGGCACCGGCACAGAAGAAAAGATGTATACCGGCACAAAGGCCGACAGGATTTTTGATATGTAATATTTTGATTATTATTGCAAGCCGACTTGGCAAATTGTAAAATGACTCTTGTATATAAAAGAGATCATTATAGACATTTCTAGGGATAGGTAAGCGAGCATAAAGAAAATTATTAGACAGACCTAATATGCGAATTATAGGTCAAGGGTATATGTAAAGAACAGAGAAAGAACCGGTACTGAATCTAGCATTGGAGATGCTATTATAAAGCAGTACAGATCATTGGATTAGTTTAATCCTTATTGTAAGTCAGTGTGACTTCTCACTGAGTAGTGTGCTCTAGGCAATTAGCCTTCCTGCATGTGCAGGCCCCTATTGTAAGTAATATTCTCTTATTGGCCAGTAAGTGAATATTGTGGGTCACAAATCCCACCGAGGTTTTTCCCACACAGGGTTTCCTCATTAAACATCTTGTGTTATGGTGTTCTTTTCATGTGGATGTTTTTTATTATGTTTATTACATTAATTCTTGCATACCGGTACACTGCTACTTTATGTTCTGCATGTTTTGTCTTAAGAAAATCATAATACCAGTCAGATACTGATTCACCCCCCCCCTCTCAGTATCTGTGGGAACCCTAACAGAAAAAACCTTTTTCAACATAAGGAAACCTCATACTATATCTTTTTGACCCAAATTTGTGTGAAATTTTAACTAAACTTGCAAAATATAGTGTGATCTTGTTGGCATTTGATCATTTCATCTTAACAGGTAATTGTTTGTTTGCTTGATGCAATCAGTACATGTTTGATTAGAATGTTGTATGATGACTATGTTGCATGTTGTCATTGATGGAAACTATGTTTTTATAGTCATCTAAGTCCTATAGGTCAATCGACAAGGCTTAATCGGTAAGTAGAGACAATTTTATCAGAACCGGTAATTAGGACTCTAATCGATAAAAGACAGACATTATTTTATTCTGACAACTGGTACGGGTAATCCAGGAGGAATGGGTTGATGCAGTTTTGTAGCAGCAATGAAGACTGGTAGATGAAGTTATGTTCATGACCGCATGTGTAGATTTGATCAGGTGAATGAGATTTGATTGACAGAGAAGGTGTTTTGACTGAGACTTAACTGGTAGTGATGAAAATCACTCAGATTGGTAATACGACACAGAATTGGATTTGTTATGTCACTGGCCGACATAATTAAGGTGTACAATGCAAGATTGTCTAGATGCATTGAACTAGGGAATTGTTTCAAGGTTATAGTTGACCTAATAATGTTTTTCAATTGTGTGATGAGTTATGAAGGGATATATGAGTATGAGCTTGAAAGTGTGAGAGATCATTAGCGAATTTCATATTTCTGATAGTGTGGTGATCAGAGGAGTTGAGAGATGAAGTTTATGTGATGTTCTAATGTTCTGAAGTGGATCTTAACAAACATTGAAGGTGTTATACTAAGATCATTTCTACCTATTGTCTCCTTAACATTTGCAGCAAGAAAATCCTCTTACAAGGTCACTCCTAACAGGGTGTAGTCAAATCCTAATAGGTTTGATCATTAAATCCTCTAACTAGGTGACACATTAACTTGTGTTTGCAAATCCCAGTAACTTGGGTAGCTCCTAATAGGCTTGGTCCTCATAGGCTTTATTCTATAGCTCTTAACCAAGTTTAGACACTTCTAATAGGGTGTGCCCCTAACTAGGTGTTGTAGACCTTAACCATGGTTTTTCCCATTTGGGTTTTCCATGTATAAACTCTTGTGTCATGTGGTTTATGATTTGTGTGGTGACTACATAATTGGTGTTATTTCGTATATGCCTATTGAGTTTTAAGTTGGTGAAATTGATAATCAGATTTGTATTGTTTTTACTTGCACTAATTCACCCCCCTCTCAGTGCCTTATAAGTTCATCAGATATAGCTAGAAAAGAAAAATAGATTTTGTAGAAAGAAGAAAAATAGAGAGCAAGAAGAATGAAGACTATTTCATTAATTTACAAATGAATGAATTACAAAATATAAAACCTCTGTGAAAGCATAAAATAAAGGAAATAACAAAATAAAATTGTGACCTTCATTAGCTTACAATAAAACTAGCAACAATTGCAATTACCCATATATCGCTTATGAAATAGGGTGCGATGAATTTTATCCACAAAACATGGATCTAAAGTAGGACGAAAATTGTTCTTGAAGATTTTTTTAATTCTAAGATTGAAATAACACGCCCTGTTAAGTCTAACTAAGGAGATTATAGACTAAAGAAGGAAAGAGGAAAGAGGGAAAGCCCGATGGAAACAAAAACCCCCATCAAAAAATATACACTAATTGTGCATGACAGCTACACTATGTTGTAGTGTCTTTCACCCCAAGAAGGTCTCACAAAAAAAATATTTTTCTTAGTAAAAGACTTTGTGAAGATGTTGGAAATCTATTCAGAAGTGGGACAATATTCCAGTTCGATGACCACATCATGGTTTAATCCTTAGATGTAGTACATATGGATCTCAATGTGTTTGGTTTGATGTCACTATATGGGATCTCTGCAAAACTTTAGTGTACTCTGATTGTCACACCAAATGGTAGTGAGAAGATTAATAAGAATACTGAGCTCAATTAGAAAGTTCTACAACCAAATGGCTTGAACTGTAATATTGACTGCACCTCTAACTTCAACTTCTAGTGTTGATAAAGAAATGGTAGATTGCTTCTTTCTTGACTAGCAAATGGGGCAGGATCATAGACTAAGAACATATCCTGAAGTGGACTTATGATCAATGTTTAATAGTGAAAAATTAGGGTTTCCACCATTAGATGTATGAAAACTACTATTTTTTAACCTGGGAACCATTACATTAGGGAAAGATAGGAATTAGATAATCTAAACCTAAGAGGTTTGAATACTGATCTAATTCCAAGGGTTGTTAAACAATCCTCTTCTTTTCCTTGAGTTGAATTAATTATGGAATTTGCTGAAATTAGGTTAAATATGTTGGAATTGATGTAAAAATGCATAAACAATAATCTATAGTCGATGGATCGAACCACAGGCCTGGATTTGAGGATTGTAAGAGGATTTAGATCTACTCCCAGAAGGAGATCCTAATTTGTTAGGACCAGTGTGAGAGTTGCTTTGGTCCTCCACACTTTTTGCACTCCAATAGGGAATCGATTCATTTCTGTAAATAAATGTTATCCTGAAGATCCTAGCTCTATACTTATTCTTGCACACACTGGGGAAGGGAAATAGGTTGATAATAGGGGGTTTAACTTAGGTCAAACCCTAGTTTTGGAATTAACCAAGAAATAGAAATGAAATCTGATTGAATTGTAGTAATGGAAATGTTCTCCTTTTGAGGGAGATGTTGAATAATGACTGAAACACAAATGATATACCTCGTGAAGTTTTGTTTGTCTCCACATGAAATTAGGGTTTCATAAAGTCTTCAATAACGTAGAACATGAATGTCAACTCCAACGCTTTAATCTTGACTATATCTCTGCTCTAATGCTTGAATGAAGACTGATTGCTTTCTTTCTTAAACTTGAATGCTTGATTGCTTGATGTCAAAATGAATTTCATGTGTGTGGATCATCAAACGAGAGGGGTAGACCTCTTTTCATACTTTCCAATTGAAATAAACACTAATTTTAAGACATGAGCCAACACAAAGCTAGAATTCCCTCTCAAACTTTATGACCATTAAGGGGCCCAAATTTGGGTCCTAATTGGGAAAACCAGAGCACCACACCCCAGTCCTACCCAATCAGGAATCAAAATTGAGGGGTGGGAAGATTTTTATAATGAAAATGGTGATAAATAAGCAAAGCAAGAGTATAAGTAGGTTCCAATTAGGCCTTGAAGCATGAAAACCAAGGTGAGGGCTCAAATGTAAACAAAATTTTAAGGGAGTATGATTTATGACACTACATTTAGCCCCCACTTTAGCGGGAGTATGAGACTAAGAATATTCATGGTAAAATACAAAGGTTCACATTGAAAGGCTTCTATCAAGATGCTAAGGAAGCAAGAAACACCAAGCCCCTAGTGGACTTTAGGTATCTTACAACTTCAAGATCAAGATAAAAGGGATGTCATAAGAGAAAAAGAGAACCATGACTACTAGGCTAGTAAGGTTCACTTACTATGAGTCATGAAAAGAAAGAATACCAAAATTACAAAGCAAAAGACTAATTTCACTAGATAACTAAAGTATCAAAATATGCAAAAAGGGAGGAATATTGATCAGAGTGTATGCCCCCATGTTAAAGTGATTGCACATGCCATATCAAAAGAAATTTCTTAAAGGTAGTATACATTCATCCAAAAGAGAAGCGTGTTGTCACAATGATATATCCCCAGAAAGGATACATCAATGGACCATGATCATAAAACACTAAACACATAAGGGTTTCGTTAGACAGTTCAAATAACCGAAGGACGACTGAGACGGGGGTGAATCAGTTATCACAGATTACCGAAACCATTAGCAATTTAAACTTTAATACCAAAAATACAAACCATTAATACCAAAATAGCAAATAAACCAATTAAGCATAAACAATAATCACAGAATAAAAGCCATCCACATAACACCAAGATATGTATGTGGAAAACCTGGTAAAGGGAAAAACCACGGTGGGAAGCCTACCCACAGTCAGATAATAATTTTGTAGTAAGTATGTGAATTACAATTGAGGAACCTACACTTGCAAGAAGGCCAATAGCCTAGAGCGCACTTCTCATCACAAAAGGAGCCTCACTGACTACATAAAAATCCATACTACAATTCAAAGAAGTGTTGAACTGCAAAAGATAGCATCTTCTATTCCTGAGTACAATTCCAGTTAAGCTCAATACCAAAGGACTAAATCCTTTGCATAAACCTAATTAGATCTTCCAATGATCAACCAACTCCTCTACCTAAATGATATTACATTATTCACACATTACATTCCTTAATCATGACCTCTAACAATAACCATGATGATCACCAATGAGATCTTACATCTATATATACAAACTCTCAACCATAAATAATCAGGTCTGCCACCTAGACAATAAACCAATTACAAACCATGTCGGCCTTAGACCAAACAAATAGTATCAACACATAATACATCTTGGAAATACATCAATAGGTCCTATCCACACGTTACATTAAATTTGGTCCATAACCTAGATCAACCGGGACCCAATATAGGTCCACACACTTCAGCAATGATCTCCAATTGTCAAGTCTCAAACATGATCACCAACAGCATCCTAAAACTCCACCAAAAGTTGCACCAACACCACTTATGAAATTCATCAAGGATCTCCACCAAAAGCTCTGTCGGTGTAACCCTCGTTGGAACCAAAAACCAAGCTTCTAAGCAAGTAGGATAGCATCCAATCATCAGACCAAAACAACTGACCAAATATGAGCATGAGTATCATGAACAAGCCAATTCCATCACTAAACTATACCAAAGCCTACCGGATCATTTCGGATCCAAATCAACTAGAAACCATTCAACCTTTCGGGACCAAAAGGGTTTCGGTAAAGCATCCAAATAGCTAGTGTTGGCATCAATGACAAAACATCAATGCAATACATAATCAATTCCACCAAATGGCCAACAATCTTCCCCTTTAGCATTGATGGCAACACTAGATGTGAAAAACATCTAAGTACCAAGAAATGCCAAACAAGTCTCCCCCTATGCAAGACAATGAACAATCTCTCACATATAGCTCTGAATATCAATATCTCCCCCTGTGAATAATATCTTTTTAAAGATCTGAACAACAATATCACTTCCCCTTTTTCACTTTTTTCTTTTTTTTTCTTTTTCACATCAATATCACTCCCCGTTTAACATCAATGCCTGAAATCTGACAGAAATATCAAAGAAAGAACATAAACCATTGAATGACAAATCTGACTACTCCCCCTGAGCAGTAGCATCCCACATCAGTGTCTCAATGAATAGTATCTGATAATGCATGTCGGACTGATGCCAATCCGCATCAATCAAGTCTCTACCGGAGGGGGAGAAACTCCCAATCTGTCTCTCGAGTACTCAAATGATTCCTTGGGCAAATGTTTAGTGAAAATATATGCAATCTACTCTTTAGTGTTCACATAAATTAGTCTAACTTCATTTGCTTCCACCTTCTCCTTCAAAAAAATATACTGATAGATATGTGCTTTGTTTTAGAATGAAATACCAGATTCTTTGATATATCAATAGCAACAAAGTTATCACAGTGAATAACTACCAGTGCATCACAATCCACTTTTATATCCTTCAACATTTTCTTCATCAATAAAACTTGTGTACAGTTAGTAGCAACAACAACATACTCAGCTTCAGCTATAGATAAAGAAGTACATGATTATTTCTTGTTGATCCATGAAACCAACTTCTTTCCAAGAAAGAAAGATCCACCAGAAGTACTTTTCCAATCATCAACATCTCTAGCCCAATCGACATCTGTATATGCACATAAAGTAAAGTTATCATCTTTAGGGTACCACAAACCATATTTTGATGTTCCTTGCAAGTATCTAAAAAATATTTTCACCTCCATCTCATGATTTTCTCTAGGATCACTCTAAAATATTGAAACAATACAAACAACATTCATACTATTAGCCCTAGTCTGATTCAAATAAAGTATACCTCCAATCATAGATTTGTATCTTGTAGGATTTATCAGTGCTGAAACATCTTTTCTTGTCAATTTCTCACTTGTAACCATAGGAGTACTTACCGGTTTAGAATCTCCCATACCAAATTTCTTCAACAATTCCTTAGCATAATTAGTTTGACAGATGAAAATACCTTTGTCAATGTGAGTAATCTACAAACCTAAGAAAAATTTCATCTCACCAATCATAGACATTTCAAATTCTTTTTCCATACTCTTAGAAAATTCTATGCATAACTTATCATCACCTCCAAAAATAATGTCATCAACAAATACTTCAATAATCAGTATATCATCATCATTGATCTTATAATATAGATTACTGTCAGCACTGCCCTTAGTAAAACCAAGCTTTAAAATATATTTATCCAACCTTGCATACCAAGCTCTAGGTGCTTGTTTCAATCCATATAAAGATTTCCTTTACCTGCAAACCATATTTATATCATTTGATAGTTAAAAACCATCAGGTTGTTCAATATAAATTTCCTCATCAAGATTGCCATTCAAAAATGTACATTTAACATCCGTCTGATAAACCTTGCAGTTTTTATAAGCAACATAGGCAAGAAATAATCTTACAGCTTCAATCCTAGCTACACGTGCAAAAGTCTCTCCATAATCAATTCCTTCCTTCTGAGAATATCCTTTACAAACCAATCTAGCCTTATTCCTTATAACTTGACCATCCTCATTCAATTTATTCCTAATAACCCATTTAGTTCCAATAACATTTTTATTTTTAGGTCGGGGAACCTAGGTCCATGTGTTATTTTTCTCAATCTGATCTAATTCTTCTTCCATA
Source organism: Cryptomeria japonica (assembly GCF_030272615.1). Taxonomy (NCBI): domain Eukaryota; kingdom Viridiplantae; phylum Streptophyta; class Pinopsida; order Cupressales; family Cupressaceae; genus Cryptomeria; species Cryptomeria japonica. Next base: position 509,701,106 of record NC_081405.1, read on the forward strand.
GCTCTCAACCAATATTCACCTTTACGTGCCTCAATTACTGATAATGATTCAACTTGTGAAACTAAACATACTTCATTAGTTTTCAGTCTTCTTCTTGTCATCACTCCATTTCTCTTATCCCCAATGATTTGATCTTCTGAATGATTCAATCTCACATACCTAGGAGTCTTATGATTTTCTATTCCTCTTCTCTATTCTTTAGTTACTATAGAATTCTCTGATATTGTCAGAGTAACTGGTTCAACACTCTATTTCGATAAAGGTGCTACTGATTCATATATAATCATTTACACTGTCAGTTCCTTCTCATAAACTTTGATTTGACTTCTGCTCATCTCATCTACTTTGACATTAGCATTATTCATAATTCTCTGCAATATCTTCTTATAACATCTATATGTTTTTCTTTCATTAGAATAACCAAGAAATATGCCTTCATCACATCTAGCATCAAATTTCCCAATAACATCATCTCTCCTGATATAACATTTACTTCCAAAAATTATGAAATACTTAACTGTAGGTGTATTGCCAAACCATAATTCATAAGGTGCCTTACCGGTTTATCCTTTGACATGTACTCTGCTGAATGTATAAACCATTGTGCTTACTGCTTCTCTCCAGTAGATATGAGGTAGACTCCATCATCATTTTTCTAGAAGCATCCAAGATAGTTATGTTCTTCCTTTCCACAACTCCATTTTGCTGAGGTGTCCAGGGAGCAGAAAATTGTCTTCTTATACCATGCTTTTCGCAAAAGTTATTAAACTCACCAGATGTGAATTATCCACCATGATCTGATCTCAAACATTTAATCTTCAATCTTATCTCAATTTCCACTTTAGCCTTAAAGATCTTAAACTTCTCAAATGCTTCATATTTTTCTTTCAGAAAAGTAACCCACATCATTCTAGAGTAATCATCAATGATTAGCATGAAATATCTATCACCTTGAAAAATTTTAACTCTAGCAGAGCCACACAAATCAATATGAATAAGATCAAGAACATCATTTGATTTATCTTCTATACTCCTAAAAGAGGTTCTGACCTGTTTACCCATTTGACATTCTTTACATATCTAATTATAGGGCTTCATAATCTTAGGTATATCCCTAACTGCCTTAGTTGAACTAATCTTCACAATTAAATCAAAATTCACATGACACAACCTTTTATGCCATAGCCAACTTGCATCAATCTGTGTAATCAAACATGTCTTCTCACTGGAGTTCAAATGAAATATATTACCTTTTGTCTATGTACTGGTTGCAATTTCCAAACTAGATTTGTTAATGATTTTGCATTTTCCATCCTTGAACTATAATTGAAATCCCTTATCTACCAATTTTCCTACACTCAAAAGATTATGCCTCAAACCTTCAACATAATAAAAACTGTCAGTATTGTTCTTACCATCCAATGGTATAGTTCCTTTTCCTTTGATCATACATTATTTGACATCTCCAAATCTAACTAGACCACCATCAAATTCTTGCAAAGATAGAAACTTCCCTTTATCTCCAGTCATATGATGTGAGCAAGTGCTATTAATTACCCATTTATCCTTGTCTTGAATTTTAGCAGCAAGTGCCTTCTCTTCAGGTACATTCTATTCCAGTGCCAGATCATCTTCCTTGATAGCTAGGAACACCTATTCCTTCCCATTGCCGAATCCACTAGCAAAGTCTTCTGTCAATTCATCATCAGAATCAGTAATGCCTTGTTTATCCCCTATGTAGCATGATTTCTCTCTATTTTTATTGTATTTATACTTGTTCTAATATCCAAGGTTAGTTTTAAATGATCTTATAACTCTTTCTTCAAATCTTGAACTCTTTTCAGGACATCTAGATGCAAAATGACCAATCTTATTACATGCAAAACATTTAAAAGGTTATTTTCCTTCATACTTACTTCCTACCAGTCCTTTAGGTACTCTTCTAGAAAGTAGTGCTTCAAGTTGCTCAAACTCGTCATCTTCTCTCTTCATATCTTTCGATTCCTTTACATACAAATCTTTCCAGTCTTGCTTACCGGTTGTAGATGTAGATGCATGAAAAGCCGGTTCAGTCTTCACAGCTCCAGAAGGTCCAAATTCTTCAATCTCAAAGGAAGATAATTTCCCAACCAAAGTATCTATGTTGACAAATGTATTAGCCATTGTTCTCAACTCATTAATAGCATTAGCCTTCATTTTGTAAGCTAGTGGTAGGGCTCTAGGGACTTTAGAAACAAATCCATCTTCGCTCAGAGTTCCACCACAAAATTGAATTCCCATAACAATCTCATTTACCCTTTCCATGAATGCAATAATCCTTTCACCTTCTTCCATCTTTAGGTTTTCATATCTCACCCCATAACCATCAAGTTTAGCAATTTTCACTATAGGGTCACCTTAATTAAGATTCTCCAGCTTATCCCATATAGCCTTTCTAAATGATTTGTCGGTTAATCCCATTATGTGTTGATCATAAAGTGCACACAAGAGGGCTTCTCTTGCTCTACAATCATTCTCAAGCTCCTTGTCCAGGTTTGTCAGAGGAGGATTGCTAGATCTCGGTTATCGGATGTGACACCATTCTGTGTGATCTCCCAAATCTTCTTGCCAAGACATCTCAGATGAGTCTCCATCTGAATCTTCCATACTGTGTAATTTGTTCCATCAAGCCTCAGAATATCCCTTCAAAAGATAGTTGTAGAAGAACTGGATGAAATTGAATTGTTATTCGCCATAGGATCTTCCTCAAGTGGCTAAGCTTTCTGCAGAGAGGAGCAAAGCTCTGATACCAATTGTTAGATAGTTCAAATAACCAGAAGACAACTGAGAGGGGGGGTGAATTAGTTGTCACAGATTACCAGAACCATTAGCAATTTAAACTTTAATATCGGACCCCAAAATATTAATACTAGAATAGCAGATAAACCAATTAAGCATAAACAATAATCACAGAATAAAAGCCATCCACATAACACCAAGATATGTACGTGGAAAACCTGGTAAAGGGAAAAACCACGGTGGGAAGCCTACCCATAGTCAGATAATACATATGCAGTAAGTATGTGAATTACAATTGAGGGGCATGCACTTACAGGAAGGATAACATCCTAGAGTGCACTGCTCATCACAAAAAGAGCCTCACTAACTACATAAAAATCCAGACTACAATCTGGAGAAGTGTCGAACTACAAAAGATAGCATCTCCTATGCCTGAGTACAGTTCTGGTTAAGCTCAATACTGAAGGAGTAAATCCACTACATAACCCAATTAGATCTTCCAATGATCAACCAACTCCTCCACCTGAATGATATTACATTATTCATACATTACATTCCATGACCATGACCTCTAACAATAACCATGATGATCTATAATGAGATCTTACATCTATATATACAAACCCTTGACCATAAACAATCAGGTCAACCACCAGACAATAAACCAATTACATAATTACAAACCATGTCGGCCTTAGACCAAAAAAATAATATCAACACATAAGATATCCCGAAAATACATCAATAGGTCCTATCCATAAGTTACATTAAAGTCGGTCCATAACTTAGATCAATCGGGACCCAATATAGGTCCATAGGCTTCAGCAATGATCTCCAATCACCAAGTCTCAAACATGATCACCAACAACATCCTAAAACTCCACCAAAAGTTGCACCAACACCACTTATGCAATTCATCAAGGATCTCCACCAAAATCTATCGGTGAAACCCTCGTCGGAACCAGAAACCAAGCTTCTAAGCAAGCATGATAGCATCCAATCATCAGACCAAAACCAACTGACCAAATATAAGTACGAGTATCATGAACAATCCAATTCCATAACCAAACTATACCGGAGCCTATCAGATCATGTCGGATCCAGATCAACCAAAAACCATCCAACCTATTGAGACCAAAAGGGTGTTGGCAAAGCATCCAAACTACTAGTGTTGGCATCAATGACAAAACATCAATGCAACACATAATCAATTCCACCAAATGGCCAACAAGTTCTAATTAACTATGGGTCAGTATGTTGGTATGATAAATAATGTATAACATGTCTATAATTGCATTGAATTATCCTCATCCCCCAAATAAAATAGAACCACTATGGAAGAAGGGCACATGTGTCTTTTGAGTCAACATGGGAGAGACCAAAAGAGATCTCAATGCTTTGCATCATCCTCAAGTAGAAAACATTAGCGACAACAAATTGAAGAGTTGAGAAACAAATAGAAGAAGGTTTAGAACAAGAGAGAGAGAGAGAGAGAGAGAGAGAGAGAGAGAGAGAGAGAGAGAGAGAGAGAGAATCTATGACACAAATGAAGCTAATCAAGCAAGTCATCCACCTCCCAATCTTACTCAAACATTATTTTGGGAAGGTGGACAATATGCAAGAAGAGCCTTTTAAACATGGTAGATGGATCTGCCAAAAGTTTCAAACAAGGACCATGCTCTAATGATGGATCACTTTGTCTATTATGAGGAGCTAGGATTAATGATTGTGAAAATTATTTTAATAAATCATTATCAACATCAACATATTCATATTCATCATCACTATCATCAACATTGTTAGCATGAACATCATTTTCATCCATCTCTTCATCAAGATTAATAAAAATAAGATCCTTGATTGGAATTGAACACGCACCATCATTTTTCCTAAGCATTTTACATCTTGGAAATTTAGGTTGAACTTCCTCCCTAGGGCTAGGCAAAGGTTGGACAACTAGGATTATGCCAATATTTAGAGTCTTTGGGGAGGAAATAGGCTAAGAAGTGAGTTCACGAGCTATAGCATGACATCTCCATCGGTGTTCTCTTGCACAATGGTTTCTTTTAGTTTTAGCTAAAGGTTGTGAAGGTTTGGGATCAATAGGAATGGGATTCTTCTCTTCCTTTAAAGAAGGATGCATAGGGGAAGGTTTCTTAGGTTGAAAGATAGGAGATGTTGGGTGCTTCTCTTTGTAATATGCGGGAGGTGAAACTATAGAATATAAAGGAGGAATAGAAGGTGTAGGGAGAAGAATGAGTCTATCATGAGGAGGAGGAATAGGTCTATTATGAAGAAGAGGAATGGGATTGGGATCTCTAGGCTTTCTCAAGGATAGGATCATCTCATTCTTCCATCTTTGATAATCTTGAAAAAGAGCATCACTGTGAGGCTTAAGAGTTGTTTAGACTAAAAGTAATCAAGATTAACATTGTCATGCCTCATCATGGGTTGGTACATGCTATGATTAATCATTACAATTTTTTCAAGAGGAAATTTCAAACACTTATGAACATTAGAAGCAATCACTTTCATGGAAGAGAGCCAAGGATGTCCCAACTTCACATGAAAATGATCCAATGTAGCAATGATAGAAAAATTAACATCTAAATATTTAGTGTCAACATCAACAAGAAGGGTAATAGAGCCAATAGCGGGACAAGAGAAACCATCAAAGATCTTAATTATCACATTAGATTTATCATATGTCACTTGATGCAATTTTTTAAGGTATAAAGATATTCTTCAATTATCACATTCACCATACACGTAGGATAAATGAGCACACCTTGTGAGAGCATGTCTTTAATCCTTGCAATGATGTATAGTGGGCCATCATGTGTTTTAATAGTCTCACTAGGATCGAAGGTAATGCATAGGTCCTTAGGAGGTGTAGGTTTATCTATAAAATTCTCTATATTATTAGACAAAAGACCAAGATCATTAGGAGAAAAGGAAAGATTTTCCAGCTCAATCACCTTTGTAGAATGGGAAGGCAAAGGGTTGGTAAAGATTTGGAGGTTTTTATTAGGAGGAGATAGGAATTTGTTTCCTTTTTCATTTACACTAGCACAAATATGGTATTGTTATCAATAAGGTCTTGATTTTTTCTCTTTAAGCAATAACAAATTTCAGTGTCATGACCAAGTTGACGATGATATTGGCAAAAATATTTGGCATCATAATGTGGTGGAAAAGATTTGGTTGTGTCAATTGGTTTGATGGAAGGAATTTTCAACACATTAATGATCAATAATTGTGTCATAATGAGCTATGCAATGATTCAGAAAGAGGAGTAAATTATTTTCTAAAATACTTGGATAAAGGATGCACACCCGTTGTTGTGGCTGCTACCTGAGTATTGTTGTTGTCATTGAACTTGATGAATCCCTTGTTTAGTTTAAGCTTCACAAAAGGTTGCTGAAAACTTTCATCTTATCAATCAGAGTCATTGAAGGAGATGATTCAAATTGACTCACTTGAAGCTGATAGTCATGAAGTATTGCACACAACTGCATAAAGGAAGTAAAATTAGAAAAGAGAAGCTTATCCCTAGTATCTTTTTGTAAATTAGAAATGAAAATTATTTTAACATCTAGATCAAGCATAGGATAAGAAATTTGAGAATACAAATGCTTATATCTACCAATAAAATTAGTCACTTTTTCTTTAACACATTGCTTACAATGCATTAAATCAGTCAAAGTAATCTTAGGACCAATATTATTGTGAAATTATTGAATGAAAGTATTAACCAATTGTTGAAATGATGTAACTGAATAAGGAGGTAAATAACAATACCATTGCAAAGATTTATCTCTAAATGTTCTAGTAAACAATTTAGCCAAAAGTCTTTGATCATAAGAAAAATCACTACACAAAGTTTGACAAATTTTCACATGAGTCATAGGGTCACCTTTTCCATTATAACGCTCCTATTGAGGGACTTCTACATGCTTAGGGGGGATGATGTGGACAATATCATTGGATAATGGGATCACTACATCAAATGTAGATACATTATACTTTTGATTGGTGCATGTAAGCTATTTGTTATTGCAAGGATGCCACGGTTTGGGATAGGCTATTAATAGTTGTTTCTCTGGATGGATTGAAATTGGAAATGTTTGATTGGGATGGAGGAGTAACATTGTTAAATGAAGGGAGAGGTTGAGAATAAGGAGGTGGTACACTATTGTAGGTATGCATGGGAGATGATTGGGTAACAAATGGAAGACTCATGGAAAGAGGAAGGAAAGAGTTTTGATTAGAAATGTTTCCCCCTTGACTAACTTGAGTAGGAATAACATTTTGTGTGAAATTAGGCATGATGTTGGATATGGAAGTAGGCACACATGCTATAGATGTGGTCATAGGAATAGAATGAATAAACTTCACTAGGAGGTTGAGTGTAACCAAGGGCTTAAGAACAAATTTTCAAAGGCATGATATTAGTGTCAACAATATGAGCAAGGTCATGCAAAAAATCAATGCCAATTTTATCGCTTTGAACAATTCTTTTTAATTCTTCAATTAATGGGATAACCTCACTTTCTGGGTATTGTTGACTCATCCATTATTTTCAATCTTCTCCAATTGGTCAATAGAGACCCTAGTTAGTGGTTCACCCTCATCATGAGAACTAGGGAAATAATGGGGATAAACAACAACAATTGTTGTAATATAAGAACCACCCACATTCTCATGAAATAACTTATCCAAACTAGGCTCCACATCCTTAGTATTTAAACCTTAGGAAGCCTTAATTCTACAACTATTTTGTTGGAATCAATGAACACTAAGAGGGGGGTGAATAAGTGTTCTACAATTTTTAACTTTGTTAATTTGTCCTTTTAACCACTTAATGCAAATGAATGAAGGAAAGATGCAGAAACATAAAGCAATCAGCAACAACACCATAACACTAGATTTTATACATGGAAAACTCGGTTAAGGGAAAAAAAACGATGGGGATGAGATCCACAATATCAATATACTCTATAGAAGTATAGAAATATTACATAAGGGGAATGCACATGCATTCAAGCACACTACCTAGAGCTCACTGCTCAAATTACAATAAAGGCTACAACCGCAGAAGGCTCACTACCTTACAAATTATTACAAAAGATAATTAGAATGTTTGAACTCAAAAATAACATCCACAAATGCCTCGGTACAGTTTCGGTTAAGCACAAAACTCTTGACCACATACTATTCTGCTACATTGCACTATACTGCTATTCTGATACATTCCAGAGCACAAATCCTTTACTTGTGCACATGAAACTGTGCACAATTGCTCTCAAATACTTTTCACACATCTATCGATACAAAAAATGATGATATCAATCAATTTTATATATCCACAAAATGAAATTAGGTCTTCTACATGTTGGCCCAAAAACGCATAAAAAACAAATGAAATGTGTTCTCCAAGTCAAATGAATCTGAACCAAAATAATCATGCAAACCAAAAAAATTGTCCGCATGATAGCCAAATGTTAGATGACTACCCTCAAATACAAGAAGAACCATACAAAATGATCCACATAATCTGCACAATGATTATGCACACGAGACTGCTGATGAGAACTGTTCTATCCAAAAACCTATATACCAGATCTTCTTACTTACTCAAGAATCAACACTGGGGGCCATAAACCTGGACTAAGGTACTCCAAACATCCAAATATCTACCTCTAGCTCCAAAACAAAAGATATTTACTAGAAATGAATTGCCAGCCAAAATATTGCATTCTACTAGATGTCCTGTTCTATCCCACTGGACCTAACCAAAACTCAATCACTTTTCTAGTATGAACAAATCATGAACTATGGATGGGTGCATTATCATTAGTTTCCATCAATGACAACATCTGACTACTTGTGCAGTATCTGTTGCCAACAATATTCCCCTTTGGCATTGATGGCAACACTTAGTGAAAAATGAGTAAGTGTCAAACCAAAACCAAAACACTATATACTGCAACCAAAAATCCAAAATTGCAAAACCCCAAAAGACTCTCCCTAAGATTATTACAACATTTTTCACTCTCCTATACTCCCCCTTTGACATCAATGGCAAATATGGGGTTCTAGATGACAAAATTTCAGCCAAAATTCTATATACAAATATACACAAAATCCTTACAAAAACTTGAAGATATTTGTATATAAGTATTATTCAATGATTCCAAGTGTCTATCCCAGCCCTTCTTGAGGTATTCTAAAACTGTTATAATCCCACTGAACAAATATGCTTGTGTCTCTATTGTTTTTAGATTTGAAGGTTCACTATTGGTCTGAGCATCCTTAGCATCCTTAAGAGCACTGAGAAATGTGTCTAACTTGGGAGTGGTGTGACTCCCAAGTTCTCCAAATTTGCCAACAATGTTCTCTTGGTCATAGCTCAAACTTCTGATTTTGTCAAGTAAAGGTGTTACTTCATCTTCATGACTACTCAAAGATGTTGACAATGGATCAACTGGCTAAGATATCTGAGCTAGGTCATCCTCATGCTCCTTTGACTTATCCTCAAAATCCTTAGTGAGCTTAGACAATGATAGGCATGACTTGTAAATGTTTCCTCCTTCTAATAATGCATCGTAAACACTCTTAACACAAGTTTCTAATGTAGCTATGTCATCTGCAATCATTCTCTTCACTGTCTAGATCCTCTTTGCATTGAATTCGCTCTAAACCTTCTCTTAAATTGACTTTTTCAATGACTCAAAGTGAGTATATATAGAGTTGATTAGACCTTTCAGCTATCTAGATCGTGTACTAATTTGTTCTTGATATATGAAGGCATTGTCTTCTCAAGAATACTAGATGCTAGGGTAAGTAGTTCACTATCTTCAGTGTGAAACTTTAGCAGGTCCTCACTTGCCTTGGCCTGAGAAAATGAAGCTATTTGAAGCTTCTGAATGGGGGATAGAGAGGCAAGGCTGATAGGGCCTTGTACAAATTTTGGATCATCAATAATCTGTTTACCCTTCACTGCCCCTGCAGTGTCTCTTGCTTACGAAATAGGTTCTACTTTTACCTCAACCTTCTCCTTCTCTACATCCTTCACAATTGTCTCAACAGAATTAACAGTGTCAACTAGAGGATTCTGAATATCCTCAACCTTATTTGCTTTACCTACTTCTCCTTCACCCTTATCTGCAACATCCTCATCTTTGGCCACTTTTGGAATATTTACCTTTTCCTTCTCAAATGTCTGTACTTCCAGAGTATCATCCTTTGTCTACTCGGTTTTTGGATCATCTTGAGTTTTCTTAGGGATAACTTTATACTGATTTTGAAGAAAAACTTTTCTCAAAAAAATTTCAATGTCCTTTATGACTTCATTATTTTTCCCAAGCATGATCTTATTTACTCTAGTTTTCCTTTGGAACTCATTCCTTGCTAACTTCAAAATTATTTTAATTTCCTCCTTAGATATTATAGGACATAGATTAAATAGCACATATTCTCTTAGTCTATCTTCTTCTTCTTTTGTAGTTAATCTCCTCATATCCAGTACATCATATACACTCTTGGGTATTTCAAACACTGTTTCTATTAAAGCTTTACTATATACATTCAAATATTCAATAGTAGCTTCCTCTAATTCCCTTTTTCTATTCACATCAAAATTTTCATGTCATTCTAACAATTGTTTGAAATTCCCATTCTTTACCACCCCATTCATTATTTCATTTAGAGACATAAAATTTTTAACAGTAAATCTTACCTATTTAATCACATCATCAATTCTAGATGTCTTTGATTTCTTACTTGTCTCTGCTCTACCAGAAGGTTTCTCCTTGGTAACTTTAGAGGCCTTAACTATTTTAGCCTTTACCTCCTTTACTGCTTCATTGGACTGTGTCTCTTCATCATCCTTCATAGTTTCAAATATTACTATCTTCTTTCTCTTCTCACCACCACCGGATGACTTGACTAATGATTTGGATGGTTTAGAGGACTGGAGGAGGGAGCAATGCTTCTTGATTGCTTAGGCTTGGGAGAAATGACTTTTGATTTAGTTTTTTTTTCCTTAATAGTCTACTCTTCAGAGAGGATGTTCCTCTTCCTCACCTCCTGAACCGCCTCTTTAGTGATCCCTATGCTCTCAGCATAAGCCTCTACTTCTTGACTTTCCTTTAAATTTCTATTTTCTTGAACTGTTCATGTAGCTTCAAGCTCTTCTCTGCATATGTACCAAACCATTCTTATGTGGGATCTACCAACTTTCTTAGTAAGTGTTGTGCATATAGTTCTGAAATTTTCACATGAACTTCATACCCCATGGGCATGACCCTTATGGTTTTGGGTTCAACAACTTCCATTAAGCATTGATTGGTGTCCACCATGAAACAAATGGTATCTTGATACTTTTCTACTATTGTCTTAGGAATTCTCTCCCTATCATGCATTTCCTTTTGAAAATTATTAAAGTAATCCCAAAAATTTACATTCGGGACCTTAGAATCACCAGAGTTATACAAGTTATCTCATATCTGTACTCCCACAGGTTTGTCAATAGCCCATTGAACTTGTCCTACTCCCAAAACTTCATTTGTGAAGTAGAAAAACAAATACAAGATCAAGGTTATGTACTTGAATGGATTTTTCTTATTCTCCTTAATCTACTTCAATTCTTCAACAACTCACTTTGGAGCGGTTCAGATCATACTTCTTATTTTCTTTCATCATCTCATATGCAGCATCGATGGCTACTCCAAAAATAGAATTCTCCTTGCTGGAGTAGTATATCTTATATCCAATCACCATTGAGGAAAAATTAACATCATACTCCAAAATTTCATTGATAGTCATTATCCTATGGTCAAATTTTGATCCAGTTGCATTTGTAACAATCTCATTCTTCATAGCCTTCAATGAGGGTAGATCATCAGATGAACACAACCTTGTAACAACACTAATAGAATTCTTCGTGATCTTGAATGGTTTATTCATCCACATGAATTCATTATACATTCTTCTCAAAATGTACTAGACCCATTCGGGTTCATCAAACATCAGAAACCTAACATATTGTGCAAACCCTTCTCCTCCAATACTTGAAATTCTGGTTGAAGAATGAAATTCCCATCAGTTAGTTGTTTGCTATATAGATTTAATAGGTTAGAGCTTCCCAACTCCTCAATATTACAATGAGTGTAAACCCTACTATCTTTGATATGCAACACCATGTGGAACCGATAAAAATGAGCTTTTTGGATCATCTTCCATAGAAATAAATGGATGTTGCTTGAAATTTGGTTAGGCTCAATCAGTGATTTTTATGACTAGTGGGGTAGCAGTTCCAGAGGTAGCCATTTCAGAAATTTTAAACTTCAAACTTGTAAAATCATCGAGAAATACCTTATCCACCAGATTAGGGTTTCTTGCCGAATCGCCTGAGAAATTTTATTTCATGCTTTTTTCTTTTGAAATTTTTTTCTTGCATAGCTCGCTTCTCTTCTTCTCTTCAAATGAAAAGTGAGAAATGAAGTGATTAAATCACTTTTTATTTTCCGCATACCTATCTTTTCATTGTAATAAATTCACTTTACCCTAACACTTCCGCATACACTGCATCGTACAAAAATCTTATGCAGATCTTCAAATTTTCTCATATGCTTTTGGAACTCTTTCCAATAGATCAATAATCATCCAATATAACTCTTGCAACCTGCTAGAATCAGGCACAGATCTCAAACAGGGGGTTTATAATATTTTCATGAAAACTCCCCCAAGGCTGGATGCCTTAGCTTAGTTACCGAATGTATTCTAGCACCAGAATAAGGTACTCTCTTTTCTTAACCTATGTCTTCTTAATCTTATCTATGATCTCTTCAACTTTCTCTTTGCCCTTATCATCTACCTTCACATTATTGTTCTTGTATACCAAACCATTCCTATTCATATTTATGTTTCTGCAGTATTTTGCAATGTGATTGGATTTGTTGCAAGCATAGAAAACAACATTTCCTTGCATAGGCCTGGAGTTCATCTAATTTCCTCTTGATTTGCATTGATTAGCAACATGCCCAAACCTACCACATGCATAGCATATAACATTTCTTCTATTCTGAAAATTGTTCATCACACTTCTGCATTCATTTGACTTATGACCATATGTATTGCATTTGAAACATTGACCAAAGATACATGGACCACTTTTATTCATCCTATTTTTGAATTGACTAGCCATGTGACCAAATTTATTTCAAACAAAAAAATTACCATTGAACTTGTGAGAATTAGGTTGCCTTACCAGAGACCTTTTAGCTTTGTTCCTTTGATGATGAGACTTAGAATTGCTTTGACCACATCTGGAGCTTTCACCTTTCTCAAATCCAAGTCCTTGTTTGTCTTCTCCACTCTTCTGGCTTCCAAGAATTTCATCAAGCTTAGCTAAGGTAATCTTGAACTTCTCCTTGTACTCATTTGTAGTATCAAGTTTATCTCTAAGAATGATAATTTATTCATCAAGCTCTTTCTCATTGTTCTTGGATTGTAATAGTTCAAGATTTAGCTGATGATTTTCATAGTTCAGTCTACAAAATTCATCAGATATTTCTTTCAGGGACTGATTAAGGCTCTCTTCATTCTTATTTCTTTCTTCAATCTACTTTGTTAGCCTCATCACTATAGATTCCATCTCATTCTTCTAAACTGCATTATTTCTAGCAAGCTTCTCATATTCCTCTGTCTTCTCCTTCAGGGCTTGGTCATCAATGCTTTGGCTCTCTTTCTCCTTTAGCTTATCAAAAAGTTCCTTTCTCTTCTCTCTTAACTTGTCCAATTGATCCTTCAAGGATTGGATGAATTTCTTAGCATCTTTAAGAGTTGATTTCATCTGCCAGACCTCAGCTTGGGCTTGATCGAGATCCTCAAGTGCCACAATAAGATAATGTTGAAAACTATCATAATCCATTGATGCACCTTCCTAGATCCTCCTCAAGCTATTAAGAATATTTCGAGGGACTAGGATCTGATACAAATTGTTGGAATCAATGAACATTGAGAGGGGGGGGGTGAATTAGTGTTCTACAATTTTTAACTTTGTTAATTTGTCCTTTTAACCACTTAATGCAAATGAATGAAAGAAAGATGCAGAAACATAAAGCAATTAGCAACAACACCATAACACCATATTTTATATGTGGAAAACCTAGTTAAGGTAAAAACCATAGTGGGGATGAGATGCACAATATCAATATACTTTGCACAAGTATAGAAATATTACATAAGGTGAATGCACATGAATTTAGACACACTACATAAAGCTCACTTCTCAAATTACAATAAGGGATACAACCCAAGAAGGCTCACTGCCTTACAAATGATTACAAAAGATAATTGTAACGTTTGAACTGAAAAATAGAAGCCAGAAATGCTTCGGTACTATTCTGATTAAGCACAAAACTCTTGATCACATACTGCTCTGCTACACTGCACTATACTACATTTCTACTATATTCTAGAGCACAAATCCTTTACTTGCGCACATGAAATTTTGCACAATCGCTCACAAATAATTTTCACACATCTATCGATACCAAAAATTATAATATAAATTGCTCATATATCCACAATATGAAATTAGGTCTTCTACATGTCGGCCCAAAAATGCATAACACACAAATGAAACATGTTCTCCAAGGTTGAATCAAACCAAAACAATCATGTAGACCAAAAATAATTGTCCACATGCTACCCAAATGTTGGTTGACTACCCTTGAACACAAGAACAACCATAAAAAATGATCCACATAATCCACACAATGATTATCCACACGAGGCCACTGATGAGCATTGTTCTATCCAAAAACCTGCATACTAAATCTTCTAACTTACTCCAGAATCAACACCAAAGGCCACAAACCTAGAATAAGGTACTCCATAATCCATTTATCTTCTTGTAGCTCCACAACACAAGATATTTACCAGAAATGAATTGCCAACCAAAATACTGCATTTTGTTGGATGTCATGTTCTATCTCACCAGACCTAACCAAAAATCAATCACTCTTCTGGTATGAACAAATCATGAACTAAGGATGCGTGAATTAGAATTAGTTGTCATCAATGACAACATTTGACTACCTATGTAGTGTCTATTTCCGACATTATTCTCATAGGAATGTTATAGGTAGGACTAATAGTAGTAAAACGCAAGCACAAAGGAGGGAAATTTGAATTTGAATTTGTAGAATATGATTAAGAAATACAAAACTTTATGGAAATGATTGATTAACCAATTAAATAAGAAATTTCATTTATGAATTTGAAAGAGAAATACATATATATCTTTGCATAACATTTATAAAAATCAGATCTAAAAATTAAATTGAAAATTTATGCAACCCTCATGGTAAATTTTAGAATTATAAATTAGGGTTTTCGTAATCATTAAGTTTATATAATTTAATTTGAAAATGAGATCTAGGAGGGAAAACTTGAATTTTAAATTAAATGAATAAGCAAATCTGAAATAATAAATCCAAATTAGACAGCCCACAAGCTCAATTTTAGAATTAAAATTTAGGGTTTTTGTGAACTTAACCTCTAAATTGTTAAAATTCAATGAAAAATTAAACTTGCAAGTGTAAATTTGAATATGAAATGCATAAAAACTCAAATTTGAGAGCATAAATTAGAATTGAAGGTGTAAGGAGTCAGGTTCACCAAAATTGAATGTTGAAAAATTAGGGTTTCCACCATTAGATGTATAAAAACACTATTTTTTACTTGGGGACCATTACATTAGGGAAAGATAGAAATTAGATAGATATAAACCTAAGAGGTATAAATACTGATCTAATTCCAAGGGTTGTTAAATAATCCTCTTCCTTCCCTTGAGTTGAATTGATTTATGGAATTTGCTAAAATTAGGTTAAATAAGATGGAATTGATGTAAAAATGCATAAACAGTAAGCTATAGTCACTAGATTGAACCATGAACCTAGATCTAAGGATTCTAAGAGGATTCATATCCATTCCTAGAAGGACCTCTTTATTTGTCAGGATCGGTGTGATGCTCACTCTGGTCCTTTGCACTGTTTGCACTCCAATGGAAAATCAATTTATCTTTGTAAATAAATCTTATCTTGAATATCACATCTTCGTACATGTTCCTACACACAATAGGGAAGGGAAATAGGTTAGGAATAGGGGTTTGCCTTAGGTCAAACTCCAATTTTGGAATTAACCATGAAATAGAAATAAAATTTGATTAAATTGTAGTAATGGAAATGTTCTCTTTTTGAGGGAGATGTTGAATAATGACTTAAACAAAAATGATATACCTCCATGTGAAGTAATATTTGTCTCCACATGGAATTAGTGTTTCATGAAGTCTTGAATAACAGAGAACATGGATGTCAACTCCAACGCTTTAATCTTGACTCTATCTTTGCTCTAATTATTGAATGAAGATTAATTGCTTTCTCTCTTGAACTTGAATTATTGATTGCTTGACATCAAATTGAATTTCACGTGTGTGGATCATCATATGAGAGGGGTAGACCTCATTTTATACTTGTCCTCGAAAAACAAACTAATTTTTTGACATGATCCAACACAAAGCTGGAATTCCTGCTCAAACTTTATGATCATTAAGAGGCCCAAATTTGGGTCCTAATTGGGAGAACTAGGGTGTTGGGCGCTCTAGTCTTAAGGGGACCAGGGCACCACACTCTAGCCCTGACCAATTAGGCACCAAAACTAAGGGGAAAGAAGATATGTATAATGAAAATGGTGATAAATATACAAACCAAGAGCATAATTAGGTCTCATTCATGCCTTGGAGTGTGAATGCCAAGGTGAAGGCTCAAATGCAAACAAAATTGTAAGGGAGTGCAATTTAGGACACTACACAAAATTATAAGGGGTTTTGTGGAGTTTGAAGAGAGGTGGAATGCAACATTCAGGACACCAAAGGTAAGTGTTATGTCTGATAAAAACAATGATTTCTTGAACTACATCTATGGTAGCAAATAGCAGTCACATATTCATTATAGTCTATATGTTTCTTGCTTAACTCAAGCTCCATTTTGAGCTTGAAACAATAGTGATTGTTTTTATATGGAGCCTAAACAGACTCAAAGGTTAATTTTTTACACTTTTATCGATGCATTTTCTCCCCAAATTATTCAACAAGGGTTTGGGGGTAGTGTCCCCAAGTTGGGGTCAAGGGGCAGCGAGTTAGGGTTAGGGTTTTAACCCTTATTTTTTAACTAACATAATTCTTGATAAAAGGCTAAGAGTTAGTGTCTTTTGTAGAGTTTTGTAGCATTTTGTAGTGGTATTAAGTTGCAGGGGATTGTTGGTTGTAATCAGTTCGATTTACTAGATAATAATATTGGACTCTCTATTTGGTGGACGTAGCCTAATTTTGGGTGAAACACATTAAAATTGTCTCCTCTTTGTTATTATTTCTGTGTTTTTCATTGCTCTATTTAATATTTATTTTTTATATAATTGATATTGTATGCATGTAATTCCTAATAGTGATATGAATACTTCTATGCTTATTTTTGTTTCATAGTATACTATGCCTTAGATTTTAATTCTTTGAACTCTATTGTTGTTACAATTTATCACATCTAAGGGCTTTGAAAATGATAAGGGCTTGGCTTTAGACTATGTTTTGTATACTGCTTATCATATTTACATTACATTCACTATCAAAATAGTAAACGTCTCTTCTTTATGAACCTCATGAATGTTTATGAGATTGTTTAAGTTCAACACCCTATAAAGGTTGCAGCACCTTTACTTTCCTGATTATTATGAGGCTTCATGACTCTCTATGATTGCAAGAATACTATGTATCAATGGAAAATTTTCATTTCAATATGATGTTTTTGAGTCAAAACTTATATAACAAGCATTTTTAATGAAGTTTTGATGATTATAGCTCATTTCCCTCATGATTTACATAACATTGTAGATAGTTGGATGCTTGTTTCAATCTATACCAGCATGTTAGTATGCCATTGGATCACTGACAGTGATATAACTACTCTTGAGATTCTCAAATACTTTGATAGTCAATCAAAGACTGCAATGATTGCTCTCATGAAAAATTTCTTGGATTGTTCTTCTTTCATAGTTGTATACATGAAATATCTTGCTCATAAGGCTCTATAACTGGGAAATCTCAATAGATGCCTTAAGTGCTCACACCTAGGACTATCTGTGACTACTTCTTTGCTACCTCAGAGTCTTTAAAAAAAAACATCAATCTGTGTTCACTATTTATCATTGTCTGTATCACTATCATTTGTGGATATCATTATTTGGTCTTTCTTATGTTAATGTGGTTCTATTGAGAAGAAGCTTGTTATTTATAACAATGGTCTCATTAGCTCACTATTATGAAAAATGAGTTTCCTCTTACTGAATTGTTGCTTATCTCCATGCTCCTTTCACTCGGCTATCCAAATGTATCTGCAAGTGATGAAATAAATAATTGTTAGAGCTCAGGATTCCTAATCATTTTATATGTAATATTAGCAAATTCATAGCTTCTTTCATAAGGCATCGAATCACATGTATTAGAGAGAAAAGTGGAGAAATCATCATCAACATCCATTGAAATATAAACTTCATCATTTTATCTATCATGTTTGTTTACTGTGTAGGTACATGTATGATATTCCTTATTAGAATACTTTACAGTTTACACTGATATGTCACATATCATAGCATGTGCAGTAAAATGAGGCTCCCACAAGGCTTGAGCCCAACATGCTTCCATCTTTTGTTTTTAATAGAGCTAAGGATCTCTCATGTGTCATGGTAGCTCAATCAAGAGGAAACTCATTTTTCATAACAAAGCTAAGGATTTATTGAATTGTTATATGTATGTATGTCTATAGACCAATACACATCATTTAATAAAAGATAGATAATAGACAAGAATACTCAATGTCAAGAAGATAGATTAAAACCAAGGATACCTGACTACTTGTCAGTACTAGGATGATAAGATAACTCTAGGTCCACATCAACTATAAGGTTGTATAGACTTTACTCAACCAAGGCTAACATGCTCAAAGTATATGTCTAGTTAACAAAACCTAATACTCATTGGAAATGTACTTTTCTAATATTTGCAACCCTCTACTTGATGATACTCTCCCTCCCTATTAAGGGTATCACATATCCTACATTCACTTGGTTACATGAAAAACCAATTAGTCAGATCTAGACCATAATAACTGTATGGATGAAATATCAACTTCAAAATAACTTCCTCATTCAATTTATAATCATTAAGAATTTTCATCCATATGAAAAAAAATATATTAAATCATTGATTTAATAACAAAAAAACATTATAAGTATAATTTCCAAAGCTAGAAAAGAGGTATAATCATCACCCTCAATCTAATGTATTTCTTCATAATCCTCCCATGTGGCATATTCTTCTACACACTAGTCCCACTAAACCTTACATTGCATAACCTCATGGTTATGTGGGTGCGGCTTATGCACCTTGAGTATTCTGAGTCATTCAATTACAACCACTTTTGGATCATGCACATGCAAGGAATTCTAGTCAGGTATGTGCTCAAAATCTACCACATACTTCTTAAGATGTGTAACATGGTAAAATTTATGCATAAAGAAGAGACATTTATTATTTTAATAGTGAATGTAATGTAAATATGATAAGATGTGAGCAAAACATAGTCTAAAGCCAAGCCCTTATCATTTTCAAAGCCCCTAGATGTGATAAATTGTGAAAATATTGAACATATAAGGTGCAATATACTATGAAACAAAAATAAACAGAGAAGTATTCATATCACTAATAGCAATTGAATGAAAAAAATATCAATTATATCCAGATAAATATTAAATAGAGGAATGAAAAGCGCAAAAATAATAATAGAGGGGAGACAATTTTAATGTGGTTCACGCAAACTCAAGCTACCTCCACCAAATATAGAATCCAATATTATCATCCAGTAAATCGAACCGATTACAACCAACAACCCCTTGCAACTCAATACCCCCACAAAATGCTACAAAAATCTCTATAGAAAACCATAACCCTTAGCCTTTTTATCAAGATTATGTATACATGTATGTATACATACATACATATATATACATGTATATATATGTATATATATATGTATATATGCATACATATACATGTTTATGTATATATATACATATATATATGTATATATATATATATAATGCTACAAAAATCTCTACAAAAAACCATAACCCTTAGGCATTTTATCAAGACTTATACATACATACATACATACATACATACATCATATATATATATATATATATGATGTATGTATGTATTGAAGAAACACAATGGACCACTGAGAGGGGGTGAATCAATGGTAATCAATAAAAACTTTTACCTACTAAAGATCTAACCAACAATAATTTTAATCACAAAACCATGAGGAGAGATATTAAATAGATCAACATACACACACAAGAGGCGTACCCATAACACAAGACTATATGAGGAAAACCCACTATGGGGAAAAACCTTGGTGAGAAATGTTGTTGGAGTCTACTGCTCCAATCCACCCTCACAAGTAAAATTGATTACAATGTTTAGGGAAGAAACCTTGAAGTTTATTTGCACCAACCCAAAGGAGCACCAACCCCTAGCTTTATTGGTACCAACCCAAAGGAGAACCAACCCCTAGCTTTATGGGTTACAACACAAAGGAGCACCAACCCCTAGCTCTGAGAACCCACTTAGAGATTTACAGTGAACATATATTCAAATACATATTAAGTACCTTACTACAAATGAGTTTTGTAACACCTCACAAATGTTCTTCTCTTGAGATTGATTTGACTCTCTTCTACTCTTGGGTCTTTATGCCTCAATCTCAGCTCTCTTTTTTCTGCATTGTTCTCAACCCTTTGTCTAGCTCTATTTTGTTCACCTTCTATGTTCTACTTTGCCTTGACTCTTCCCTTTCTGGTCATTGATCTCTACTGCATTCTTTTTCCGATCTCTACTACTCTTTCTCTCTCTTTCTTGTCTATACCCCCTTCTTTCTGATCTCTACAACTCTTTGTTTTTGGTCTCTCCTGCTTTCTCTCTTTTTTTGGTTCGTATACCTTTCTTCTTGATCTCTGCAACTTTTCTTTGCCTTCTTCTTTTCTATTTTGTCTACTCCATCTCTACGCTTTTAATCTCTAGTCACTGCTACTTTCTAACTCTGTGTCTATGCTACTCTCTATCTCTTAGCAGCAATCACTTCATCAATCCACCTATGTCAGTTTATCGAGTCTTTATGTAATCTCCAATAACCTCCATAAGGTCAAGTCATATCATAACTCATCACAAATTAAACAAACATTGTTTGCATCATTGTCATGCCACATGAATGTACAATTTCCTAAGCAGCTCACTAATCGTTCGTGTAGTTGGTTTTGTATTTTTCCAATAAGTAACTCAAGTTTCTAGACGTGCCAAACTGTAATCTTTTCTTACTTTTAATTTGGACCATTGATCTATTGGATTCAACTAGGAAGCCTTGATCTCAATAGTCATTGTGGCGGTTCCATGTGCTGCATCATGATACACCTTAGCTATAATATTAAATCATTCTTTGTTAGCTTTGCTACCTATCCACACAACCTTGCAAGCACAACTACTTCACCTACAACTATCTGATCTCATCGCCTATCCATAAGATCTAATTTCCTACATGTTGTTCATCTCGAGCCCATCAACTAGTTGCTACAAATCCACCATTAATGTCTTTTGTGATCTCTTCATTAATTGGATCGAACAACTACCTCATTCAACATCCTAGCATATTTGCTTGATCACTTGGTGTACATGTGTATTCACATTTGTCATCCATGTCACTTGGTCAATGTTGGCATTGTATTGTCATTGATGTCAACTGTATGGGATGATAACTGGCAAGTAAGTGTTGGAAACCAGGTTGAAATGTAAATCGGTAGGTATGTTCCTGGTATGCATATGCAAGCAAGGTGAGACTGTTGGAATGGTGGAGTCATCAAGATTACCAGTCTGCAAGCAATAAGGAGATCCACTGGTGAGAATGTATGAACATGGAGAAGACAAACCAACAAAGTGAATGGTTGTTGGATCACATGAAGTATGGACACAGAACCAGAAGCATTCCAAGTCAATATGATTTATCGATAGGGTATATGAACTGGTAAGGTCCTTAACATCGGTCGTGTGTCTTGGTCAGTGAATGAACTCAAACTAACATAACAAATTGGGTTGAATTTTATGTTGTCTGAGGATGACACATAGGTTCCATGTGGTAGGCATGCAATGGCAGGCAAACCGTCCATCGACGTGATAGGTGATGAGCAGGTCAACTTTAAATAAGGTACTCATAAATCATGGGTCAATGACAAAAGAAGTGTCACACAAGGTGGATCAAACTACAGAAGATTTTTTTTGAGATAAATCAAGCAGGACAATCTGACCTTTGTGCTCATTGGTCGAAGGAAACAACTAAGGCATTAATGGTGAATGATAGAGCAAGACTGAAAAAACAAGTTCTAGGTCGCTAAATATAGAAAGTGCGTATAAATATCATCAGAAATGGAGGTGATCTTTGATCTACTGTAGAGAATCAATCAAGGAGATGAGATATGATTAGATTTGATACTGATTTACTCAATGGAGAAGAACCCTAATGTGCCCAGTTTGAATGTTGGTTTTGGCGGGAACATTCAAGTATAAATATGCAGAGTGAAGACCTAAGTTAAGGATGCTTGATGTCAGTGAAGATAGAGTAACTGAGAGAGAAAACTGTGATCAGAGTGAAGATAAAAAGCACCTGGGTGTTAGAGTTTTTTTGATAGAAAGGTTGAACTAGTAGAAGGTTTATCAAAGGTTTTACCAATAAGGTTAGAGCAACTGGCAAGCTGCCAAATAGAACAACAATTGGGTGAACCGAAAAGGGAGATTCGGGAAGAAAGTTGTTGAAGGTGAAGGAGAAAAGAGAGTGTACTAGTGAAGGGTATGCAAGATAGAATCAAGGCAGAAAAGGTGTAAACAGAGGATAGAGAATAGATAGAGAACTGGTGAAGTATTTTGATTGCAAGAGTTACAAAACTCATTTATAATAAGACTACAACTATTGTATTAATCTAATCTATTGTATATCACTGAGTTGGAGCTCGGTGCAGGGGTTGGTGCCCTAAATCAAGGGTTGGTACTCCTTGGGTTGGTGCCCTAAACTTTATAATCAATGTTTATTGTGAAGCTGGATTGGAGCAGTAGTCTCCAACATCATTTCTCATTGAGGTTTTTCCCACGTTGGATTTTTCTCATATATCTGGTGTTGTGTACATTGAGTTTCCTTGTGTGTTTGCATTTGATCACTTTCCTTAGCTCACTGGTATATCTTCCTTGTGTCTCATTTGCTAACTAGTACCAAGAGTTTGTTTTAAAAGGTTTAGAATATTGGGAACCACTAATTCACCCCCCTCTTAATGGTAGATTGTGCTCAACAATTGGTATCGGAGCCTAGGTTCCCGATCAGATAAGCTTTCTCTAGCTTGGGTAGATTATGGTCTTTGAACACAATGGCAAGGAATGATTCCTCCTCTTCTAAAGCTCCCATGTTTTATGGAACCAACTATGCATTTTGGTGCAGAAGATTGGAAACATATTTGTCCTCTCTAGGATTTGATGTTTGGATGTTTGTAAAGAATGGGTATATTGTCCCTAGTGTTCTTCCCATTAACCCAAATGCTACAAAGCAGTATGAGAACAACGTAAAGGATAAACATGCTATTCTTGTAAGTCTCTATGCTACCTCCCTATTCAGTGAGGTATTCAACATGCCCTCGAGATTCATGACATGGATTTCTCCCACCCGCCATGGATTTGGGTATATTTGGCATTTGTAGTAGGCGTTGATAGCTTGATCTT
This sequence comes from Cryptomeria japonica, assembly GCF_030272615.1. Lineage (NCBI taxonomy): Eukaryota > Viridiplantae > Streptophyta > Pinopsida > Cupressales > Cupressaceae > Cryptomeria > Cryptomeria japonica. Next base: position 509,724,819 of record NC_081405.1, read on the forward strand.
TTGGCGCAATGACAAACATACCTAAAGTAACTGGTATCAGAGCCTTGGGTCATGGGTTTGAATCATGTAGGTCTCATTGAGGGGGGCATTAAGTCACTATGCTACCCCTCTAGTCAGTGAGGCATTCAAATTGCCCTCAGGATTCGTGACATGGCTTTCTCCTGCCTCCCGTGGATCTGGGTATATCTAGAATTTGTAGTGGGTGTTGATAGCTTGAGCTTTTGGCACAATGGAAAACATACCTAAAGTATCTCCTCCTCATCTTGACATTGTGTTTTCATTGATGTCAACCGGTATGGGATGACTACTGGTATGAGAGATGTATGTAAAACACTCTCACAAAGGAGTACAGAGTGAGATATATTTGATATCACCTTGTGTTGCATAAAACCGGTAAGGTAAGGAAGAGAATTTCATTCAAATTAATGACCACTGGTGTCACTAGTACACACGTTAGTGCCTAACTTGTGTGGATGAGATGAATAGGTTACCGATATAGTGCTTCACTGGTAAGGAAAGGATGCCAACTGATAAGTGATGTGTTGACATAGAGAAGACAAATAAACCAAGTGAGTGGTTGTCAACTGGTAAGACTATGACCAGTGAACAAGAAGGATGAGCAAGGTCCTTGAGTTATTTTTGAGAAGAGGTAGAATGCTACCTAAATTGCATCAACACAGGAGGAGAAGGATGAATAGGTCACCGGTATGCTATGAGGTTGCAAAACAACAAGACTCCCACTAGATGAAGATGCAATCACCATGTGAAGAGATAACTGACAGTGAATGTGCCCACACTGGATCACATGTTCATGTTTGAATATGTGCTTCACAAACAGGGAAGTCACATGAGTGCATTGTAGGTTGCAGATGACATAGGTGTCACTCCACCAGTAAGTGGAGCTTATCTCCTATTATGCATAATGTGCTTTATAGTTTTGTGAGATAAGGAAGAAGAGGTAAAGGCAAGTGTTTGAAGGCACACACCAGATCTACTGGTGAAATAAAGGAATGCCTTGAGTGCACGAAATCATGGTTATGCACTGGACTGACAAAGAAGGCATGTTGGGATGCCAACGTAGATGAAGAGTGATGGTTTTGTCATCTTTGACAAAGCAATAGAGATGTTGTCCGATCTGATGATGAAGAAGGCAAAGTGGATCAGCTTGAAATAGAGAATGAAACTGGCATGCAGATGTCTTAGATGGAATCCATTGAAGGTTGATGACATGATGTCATCAGGATGACTATCGATAAACATGAGAAATGGTAAGGAATTGAAGAGGCTAAGAGTTGTGACTCCCATCTGATGAAGATGAACATGCTATGGATAGAAATGTCTAGTGACCAGTTAAGGTATTCCACTGATAGTTCAACACAGAGCAGACATGAGGAGTTAACTGGTAAAATGTAAGATATTGGTAGGGTTAGTAAACCAGAAGAAAAGATTAACTGGTTGAGTAGTTGGTCATTGATCCTATTCATACTGACATAGATGATCTAGCAGAGGTGGAGGTCCACATGGATGCCATTAAGAGATGAAGTGGCAAACTCGCAGAGGTCGGTGAAGTGTTGTGTAGGGATATGTGTCTTTACAAGTGTGCATTTAATATGATCTCATGATTTGTGGATTGGATCAGAGGAGTGTGGCTCGAGGAAGAATGGATGACAAAGAAAAATTAGGGAGTTTTTGGTGCCTAGACCAAAGAAAGAAAATCAGTTTTTAAGAATACCTCGAGAAGGAAACAACAGAGGTATTAATGGCATTTTGACAGATGTAGGTTGAGATACAGGGTCATGGTTTCTATATTTGGAAAACATGTATTGGAAGGTGCAACAATGGTGGTGATGAGAAAATAGCTATCTAGATGATCAAATCAGATAAGATCTAAGTGGATTTGGTTTGCCTTGAGGTTGATGAGGAAACCATAACTGCCCAAGTTTTTGAATTGGCTTTTGGTGGGAAAACCAGGTTATAAATATTGAAGCCAAAATTAGTGAAGGTTGTTGCTAAATAGAAGAAGATAGTGTTGTTGCGAAGTGATTGAGTGTTACTTTTGCATGTGAGAGAAAAATGAGTCAAGTGCTCAATGAGTATCTGAGAAGAGACTGAGAGTGAGGGAGAATGAGGTTGAGGTGTTCAACTAGTAGCAGTGAAAAACCAGTAGTGTCCACACCGAAAGGGAAGAAGTGAAGGAAGCTCCAAAGAAGGCAAACATAGAACCGATAGAGTATAGTATTGGTAAAGAGAAGAGCAGTGAGGAGGAGATCCAGTAGAGAAAAATAGAAGAGAGGTGAACTGGTAAGAAAAATAGTAGAAGAGTGAGTCGGTGCAGTAGAGAAGGTGTCTCATCGGTAGAGTGAGGTAAATGAAATGGTTGCAAGATTCACTTGTAACAGAGTGATTAATTTCTTATGTAAATATATATTTGAGATCACTGAGTTATAGTTCAATGCAGGGGTTGTAGCTCCTTTGGGTTGTAGCCCATAAATAAGCTAGGGGTTGGTGCTCCTTGGGTTGGTGCCCTAAATAAGGGGTTGTAGCTTGTTGGGTTGTAGCCCTAAAAATTGTAACAAAGATTCATTGTGAGGCTAGATTGGAGCAGTAGACTCCAGCAACATTTTTCACTGAGGTTTTTCCATCTTGGGTTTTTCTCATACATACTGGTGTTATGTGTTGTCCCTTTGAGTGTGTTTGCATTTGAGTTGTTCTCCCCACTAACTGGTAAGTTTGTTCTAGGTTAGATCTAATAACTGGTATGCTCACATAGGATAGTTAAAGGGAAAATTTTGAGAACCACTGATTCATCCCCCTCTCAGTGGTGCATTGTGTCTAAAAATTCTCAGTGGGTTGTCAGATAATGAGTTTGTCAAGGTTATGCGTTGCTCATCCGCCAAGCAGACAAGATAAATTGCAGATCAGATTTTTTGAAGGAGATGCCAAAGTCAAATAGTCCAAGTTGCAATCACTAAGAGGTTGGCTTGAAGGATTGAAGATGAAAGATGAAGAAAAGATTTCATAATACCTTCACAGAGTAGATGAAACTATGAAAACCATCAGAGGACTTGGAGAGGAGATTGTTGATGAAATTATTGTCAAAAAGGTACTTAGATCACTCACATCTAATTATGATACTAAGGTCTATGCAATAGAGGAAGCCAAGGATCTGAAAACCTTCACAATGGATGTGTTAATTGGCTCCTTAACATCTTATAAGATGAGGAAAACCAAAGAAGGATCTTCAAGGAAATAGGCTCATTTCAATTCCACCAAAAAGGGAAAGAATAGGTTTCTCTTAAAGGATCTAGTGTAGACTCGGAAGCAAAGGTAGAAAACTTTGTTAGAAAGCTCAAGAGAGGATCTGGTAAGTATTAAGGAAAGTTGCCACTCAAATGTTTTAATTGTGGTAAAATAAGACACTTTGCTACAAAATGTCCCTACAATGAAACCGGTGGAGATGAGCAAAGGAGCTCTAGAAGATCTTTTAGTAAAGACAAAGAGAAGACATTTTACCGGCAAGGAAGAAGAAGCTACCAGAAGCAAGATAGCCTATATACCATTGAGGATGATGCTACAGATGAAGAGAGTGCATCAAAAGATGACTGTCATGAGGATGAAAGAGAAGTTAATCTCTTTGTGGCACTAGATGAACTGGTTGTTGAAGATGTTGAAGATGAAGACATTGAAGCTAAAGTGGATCTAGAAGGAGAGCTCATAAGTGCTCTTGAGAAGTTAAGTGAGACAAGAAGAGAACTCAAGAAATTCAAGATTGATGCAGCAGAAGAACAAGATCTCCTGAAGCAATCCCTGGATGAGTCCAATCAATTATTTTCTGACTTGAAATTCTAGTTGGAAAAAGCTAAGAGGATATGTGAAGTTACATCCTCTGATTTGATGAATAAGGAGAAGGTGCATCAAAATCTAGAAGAATAAATTGTAAAGCTCAGAAAGGAGCTTGAAAAGAGTAAGGATGAACTGAAAATAAGGAGCAAGTATGGGGGCAACACTGAAGCCTTGGACAAGATGTTGAACAATAAAAAGCTTTGAAAAGATACCCGTGGCTTGGGATTTGAAGAAGGACAAAGTTCCAACAGCAAAGACACAACTGGTAAGGAGATATAGTTTTCTTCTTAAAGTGAAAGTAAAGAAAGGCAAATCTTTACAATAAGCAAAGATACCGGCAAGAAGACCTATTCTGAGGCTACAAGAAATTGGCCTGTGAACCAGTATGCTCAAAATTGGAAGGCTCACACACCATACCGATATGCAAATCATAAAAGAAATCCCAAGGTGGATAATGAAGGATTCACTAGAATAAACAACATGAGAGGAAGACATCTGGTGATACAAAGGTTTGCTGGTTCAAAGAAGCAAGACTTGTATGTACCAAATTTCCATGGTTATTGCTACTGGTGTAATAAGTTTGGACATAGATTTACAAATTGTAGACTAATGAATAAGCCATGTGTTAGTTTTGCAAGTAGAAATCCATTTAATGCACTCTAGGATATGGATGTTGTTTGTTATCAGTGTAATGGAATTGGTCATACGAGTTTTGAATGTAGGAGAAGTCAACTAGTGTCCTACAATAGTTTTCAAGATTCATCTTTTAATGTCAATGCGAAATTCTATAACTGTTGAGAGTTTGGACATATTGCAAAGCATTCCAAGCATAGGAAAATCAAGTAGAAGCATACAGCTCTTGATCAGAAACTAGTAGTTAAATCAGAACAAGAAGTTGTAGCAGACAAACAAAAACAAGACAAACTGGTTTGGGTTGAGAAAGACAATAACAAAGAAGAATCAAGTATGATTGTGTAGACTTCTCTACATGCAAAAAGAAGGAACTTATGGGTTGTAGACAATGGTCATTCAAATCACATGACCGGTGATAAAAATAAATTTATCAAACTTGAAGATTGGAATGGAGGCTCAGTAAGATTTGGAGATAACTCCTCCATCAAGATAAAAGGAAAAGGTACTCTGAATATTGATGGAAAATTGAAGGCACATTATGTTTATTATGTAGAAGGTCTAAAACACAATTTCCTAAGTGTGAGTCAGATGTGTGATAAAGGATATAAATTTGGTTTTGACTCTACCAGTTGCGAGATAAGAAAAGAGAGTACCGATCATATTGTAGCCGAAGGTAAAAGAACTGATGGAAATGTGTACAATCTGAAGGAATTCTTTGAGTCCCAATGCATGATGGGACAAGTGGATGAGACCTGGTTATGTTATAGGAGATTAGGCCACATAAATTTTGATAATCTAGTTGCAGGAAGCAAAAAGGGCTCTGTGAGAAATATACCACCCACCATCAAACCGGTAAGCATATTTTGTGATGAATGTGTGAGAGGAAAGAAGACTAAGGTGAGCTTCAAGATAAAAGAACACAACACCTCAAGACCACTTGAAATTGTACATATAGATCTGTGTGGTCCAACTAAGACAAGAGCTCTTGTTGGTGAGAGATACTTATGCTCTTTATTAATGACTATTCAAAAATGACATGGGTGACAATAATCAACCCCCAGGACACCACAAAAAATGTAGTAGAAAGGAAGAAAAAGACAATCAAGGAGATGGCCAGAACTATGTTGATTGAGGCAATGTTACCATATATGTATTGGAAGGAAGCAGTTCATACTGCAACATATACCTTGAACTACATTCAATGGAGAACAAACAACAAGATCACACCTTATGAGTTGTGGTATGATCGGAAATAATCAGTCAAGTACTTCAAGGTGTTTGGGAATAAATTATTCATTAAAAGAGATTAGGATAGCTTGGGCATCTTTGATTCTAGGAGTGATGAAGGTATTTTCTGATGCAAAGTACACATCAAGAAATGTACTAATGGGCCTACTTCTTGGTTTATACACCCAAAGATTGATTTCTCACTTCTAGGTGGTCCAATGGTTTCCTAGATGGAAGGAATGATCTCCTAAGTGTGTTTCACACCCCACACTTCTCCCATAGGTTCTAGGGACCATACACATCTCCAACCAAAATTGGGTTTAGGGACACTTTCCACAAATTTGACCAAATGATGGAAATATGGCCTTCAGTCTACAAATATTCAACCTGATGATTCAGATAGTTTACTTATGTCTAATATGAGGACAATCAACCATAAATTGGGTTTTGGGACCTCCACAAGGCTAAGAACCTTTATAGGGCTAGAGGATCCTAGTAGATCTCTTTGACCAGTTTATTGGAAACAACGTGCAAAACTTCCAAAGGACTAGACAAACAAATCACTATTTTGGATACCCTTTTTGGACTTACAAAAGATCCCAAAGTTTTAGGAATCGATAACACTCCAGCATACGCCAACCCTTACTATGTTCACAGACCTAATAGGCCTAATTAGGCTTGGTTAACAAGGTAAGTATTAAGGAATGGGTGCGTAGAACCAATGAAGAACTTTGGTTAGGTTCTCCTACCTCTAAATGAATAGGATCCACTATCAAACCAGTCACCTTGTTTGTTTGGCTAGCTATCCACACAATGGTTTCATCGCTTGGGCTAAATCCATAGAGATATTTAGCATAGGACTTGGTGGTTGAGGCAACAAAAAAACTCCTCTAGTCCTAAGCCTTTAGGGTATTACTATAAACTTCCCTAAATTTCATTTTCCATGTGGTCATGAGATTCCACTACAAGAAAGACAAGTTAGGGCTCCATCTCTGCACTAAGCCTGAAATTAAGGGTTTCTATACCAGTCGGAATAGAATGAAGATAAAATCTCTATTCTAGGAACCAAGTGAACTCCAACCACAAGAAAATAAGAATTAAATCAATTTACTAACATTTCATGCCTATGTTTTAGATCTGGCAATCCGTACTGGACCGTAGTACCTCAGAAAAAAAGAAAATTGCCCAGGAAATTCAGTGCTTTTCATTCAATTTTCCACCCAAAGTATCATCCAATCACTCTAACCTTCACATGGAAGAATTAAAATGCTTAAATAGACCCTTTCCAATGAACCTAACAACATTTTTTAATGGTTATGACCATTGGAACGAGAATGCAACTTCTCGAAGTGATATTGCAAAATGTTATTGACAACATTTTGACAATTTTGCAACTTTTGGCAATTTGCATCCTCCAAGATTCAAACATGTTAAGGATCTATTCTAAAGACATTTATTTAAAAAAACAATATAAAAACACCTATCACATCCTATTCTAAGGTCCTATTGGTCTAATGAGATCCAAGGTTGTCTTAAGGTACCTTTGGGACTCTTAGCCTTACAAGTTGGACCAAAAAAATATTATTAGGTGGATCCAAAGGATCAACACCATGATTACACCCTTTTAACCTCTTACTAAAACCTAGTGATCTTCAAGGTTATGAGATATGTCTTGGGTTCCCTACACTATTTTCCTTGGTTACTCAACTCACAGTAAGACCTACAAATGCTACAACAAAAGACTAATAAGAGTCATTGAGAGTGTGCATGTAAGAGTTGATGAGGATATGCATAAAGGAAGACAAACACAAGTGAACTAGTGTGATGATTTTAGTGATGAAGGTGAAGAAGCTCCATCAGAAAATGAACTGGAAGAAGCATCCAATAAGGTCCCTAACCGATTTGTGTAGAAAAACCACCCGGAAGAGCAAATTTTGGGTAACAAGAGTGATTGTGTGCATATTAGAAGAAGACTTGCCCAGAATGATGAACAAGTCAATTTCTGCCTCATGACTGAAATGGAACCTAAGACACTCATTAAGGCCAGAAAAAGTAAAAAATGGATGGATGTAATGGAAGAGGAACTGCAGCAAATTGAGAAGAATAAAACTTGGGAATTAGTTCCTAGACCAATTGATAAAAATGTCATTGGCACAAAGTGGGTATACTGGAACAAGATGAATGAAGAAGGAAATATTGTGAGGCACAAAGAAAGGTTAGTATGCAAAGGATATTCTCAAGTAGAAGGTATTGATTTTGAAGAAACATTTTTACCAGTGGCTAGGCTAGAAGCTATTAGGATGTTTCTTACTTTCTCTGCCTACAAGGGTTATAAAGTTTATCAAATGGATATCAAATAAGCTTTCCAAAATGGAAATTTAGAAGAGGAAGTATACATGGAATAACCAAAAGGTATTCTGCTATATGATAATGAAACCTTTATGTTTCGGTTGAAGAAAGAATTGTATGGGTTGAAGCAAGCTCCTAGAGGATGGTACTTAAGGCTAGATAAGCATCTAAAGGAGCAAGGGTTCAAAAAATGAAGTGCAGACAACAATTTGTATGTTAAAGTAGAAGGAAACCACATGATTAATGTGGTTGTGTATGTGGAAGACATCATTTTTGGAGGTGACAAGGACACCCTATGCAAGGAATTGGCTGATCAGATGAAATCAAAATTTGAGATGTCCATGCTTGGAGAGATGTCATTTTTTCTTGGTTTGCAGGTTTCACAACGAGACAAGGGAATATTTGTCTCTCAAACCAACTATTCTGAGACATTTCAAAGAAATTCCAAATGGAAGACAACAAATCAGTAGGTACCCCCATGGTGACCAGATACAAGTTGAGAAAGGATGATAAATCACCGATAGTGGATCAGACATTGTATAGATCCATGATTGGCAGTTTGTTATATCTTACTGCTTCTAGACCAGATATAGTGCAGGTTGTATGCATGGTGGCTAGATTTCAAGCTGCACCCAAACAATCACATGTAAATGCAGTCAAGAGGATATTCTGATATCTACAAGGGACACTTGATTATGGATTATGGTATCCTAAGAAATGAGATTTTACCTTACATGCCTACACTGATGCTGATTGGGCAGGATGCATTGATGACCAAAAGAGCACAAGTGGTGGAGCATTCTTCTTAGGTGATCGGTTGGTCTCATTACACAACAAGGAGCAGGATTCAGTTTCTCTGTCTACTAATGAGGCAAAATATATTGCTACTACCACATGTTGTTCTCAGATGCATGGATGAAGAAAACTCTTAAGGATATCCAGGTAGAGATGTCTAATCCTATTTCCATCTAGTGTGACAATTAAAGTGAAATTAACATATCAAAGAACCCGGTTATGCACTCAAGGACAAAGCACATTGCCATCAAGTACCATTTTCTCAAGGAGAAGGTTGAAAAGCAAGAAGTAAAGGTAGAATATGTTCCTTCAGGTGAGAAAGTGGCTGACATCTTCACCAAACCTTTATTGGTAAGAACTTTTGTGTATCTAAGAGACAAGTTAGGAGTGGTGTCACATGCTTCATGCACTTAAATGTGTATGAAGATCTATGGTTCAGGAGGAGTTCATTGCAGAATCTCCTATCTCTTGGACCATATACTGGACATAGGGGGAAATCAAGTGATTATGCTGCATCACTAGTATGCTTGAGCTTTTGGGTAGTACTCATTGATCCTCATTTGAAATTTCTTTCAATGTCTATTCAATTTGTACTTTAATGAAAATCACAATTGGACCACCAGGTGAAAGGAACACTAGACAAGTGTATCAGAAGAACAAACTGTAGAAGAAGGGAACTGTTCTCACTCAACTTGGTGTGAGAAGACAAAAGGAAAATGCAAGTAGGAATACCCAAGAGAATTTCATGTTAAGGGAATTTACTTTCTCAATTGGTATCACTCAGAGTACAATCATAGTTGATTCTTATGAAAAATTGATGTCAGTTGGTGTCTATGTCCTCCATCTTATATGTTGCTAGTTAAGAGGATAGTGGTCAAAGGGGGAGAAAACACTATATAACCATTGGAAGAATGAATCAGATGCAGGGATCTCCCAACCCTTTGTCATTGTTATCAAAGGGGGAAACTTTTTCACCAAATGTCTACGATCCAATGAGTTGGGTGAAGGAACATAGTGTGTTGACATCAATGCCAAAGGGGGAGGTTGTTGGAATTGTGTTGTCATTGATGTCAACTAGTATCGGATGATAATCAACAAGTAAGTGTTGGAAACCAGTATGAAATGTAAATCGGCAGGTATGTTCTTGGTATGCAAATGCAAGCAAGGTGAGACTGTTGGAATGGTGGAGTCATGAAGATTATCAATCTGCAAACAATAAGGAGATCCATCAATGAGCATTTATGAACATCGAGAAGACAAAGCAACAAAGTGAATGGTTTTTGGATCACATGAAGTATGGACATAGAACGAGAAGCATTCTAAGTCAATATGATTTACTGGTAGTGTATATGAACCGCTAAGGTCCTTAACACCGGTTGTGTGTCTTGGTCAGTGAATGAACTCAAACTAACATAATAGTCTGGGTTGAGTTGGATGGTATCTAAGGATGACATGTAGGCTCCATGTGGTAGGCATGCAGTGGTAGGAAAACCATCCATCAACGTGATAGGTGATGATCAGATCGATTTTAAATAAGGTACCTATAAATCATAGGTCAATGACAAAAAAAGTGCAACTCGAGGTTGTAGTCTCGTAAATTGTACACCCTTGCTAGGGTGGTACAATTCCACACTTAGTTTAGCACCCACCTTAGTGTTTTTGGATCTTTCATTATAATTTCCCTTTAAGAATTTAATTAATTAATCAAATTAAATATAAATCCATATTTCATCACTCCCCACATCATAAAATTGGTCCCTTTACCCTAAGTGTGCCCCTTTTTATTTTATTCCTCCAATAAATCATTAAATCATAAACCCTAATTATTTCCTATTTTGACCTTTAAGGCCCAATTTGACATATCAAAACACCTTGAAATCAGTAGTAACTTTGGGATTCTCTCTAATATCATCATATCTAACAGCCCTGAAAAATGTGGTGAAAAGTTGGCCAGACCATGTGCACTTTGCACACTGTCACCGACATTTTTTCCAAAATTTTGGGAGCATAATCCTATGATATTATAATTCTTAGCCTCAAAATATTAATGGGAAATTCAAATCCTAGGTCATCCTAATGACAAAATTAAGTTAAAATTAAGTTTTAGGTTTTCATACATAAGAGTTCTCTTTCTTCATTTGTTGAGGGATCAGATCTAAGAATCTAAGAGAAGGTTCTTGGAGCACAAGGAGCCTTCTATGTAGTGAAAGAGAAGCCTATATGGAGTCTTCAACAACATTCAATAACATTTCATCAAGCAGTCATCATCAATTAGGAGCCTTGAATACATTGAACAGTAATAGGAGATCTAGTGGCAAATATCCCTACCTTGGGGATTCATATGATTTCATGTTATTTTCATGTCTTTGTATGAGCTTATTTACATCAATTTGCACATTTAAATTCATGCTTTAGATCATTTATCATATTTTATTTGGAGAATTTTCATTGTCACTTGCATTTAGGGTTTACTCTCCAAAGTGTAGGGTAGCTCTAGTTTCTTATCATTTAGGATCTTGCATACACATAAGATTATAGCACACACATTTTCAGTATATTATGGGCTATTTGTGGAGGTGGAAATCACAAAAATAGGGATTTGACTGAGGCAAAACCATATATAGCCACCCAAACCCTTTGTTTTCAGTTTTAGGTACAGAAACAGGTACCCGGAAGGAGTTGCAGATTAGGAAAAGGCACAAGAACCACCCAGAAGTCTCAGAATTGCTCAAAACTGTCAGGGATAGGGGCATGGAACCATGGTCCTACCTATTATAGGGAAATAGCTCCTTTTTCCTATCCAAGAGAGGGGCGTGGCACCCTGGTCCCCCTCAAAATAAGTGAATTTTGGCAGGTTCAAGGTTCACGATCTCTAGTTTGTAGTCTTTCAGTTACAACCTCCTGTCTGTAGAAACAAGATAGTGGCATGGAACCCTAGTCCTAGTCAGTTTGGCTCAATTTTTAGCATTAGGTATATATCCAAATTCATCCCCTTGTCTTCTTTTAGTATCTCAGTTTCAGATCTACAAGTTTATTCAATTTCAATTGATATATGCTTCATTGTTTATCTCCTAGTCTCGTTGATCAATCAAACCCTAATCTTTCTCATCACATACAACAAGAGGAATAGAAAACCTAAGAGAAAATCCTTATCTCTCTCTTTCTCACAATAATTAGCCAAATTGAGCTATCTCCCTAGGCTCTTTCGTATTCCCAATGTGTTGGCTAATGTGGGATTAGGTCCTAGTCACCCGGTCTCACTTTTTCCACCTCCACATTTTGGTGAACCTAACATGAATCAAACCTTCTTTAATTATGATTTGTGTTCTTATATTTGAGTTTTCTTTCTATTTACAATTAAAATTTACATTTACAAGTTTCAATCTCTTGCAAATTTAAAAAATTTAGAGGTTAATTTTGCTAAAACCCTAATTTTTTCAATTCAAAATTGAACTTGTGAATACCTTGATTTGGATCATTAATTTCAGATCTGATTTAGGAAAACATTTCACTCATCAATTTAATATTCTAAATAAACATTTAGAGTTCTTTCATTGGTTAAAATTGAATATTTTCTTTTATTTTGCATATGTTATCATTTGAAAGAGGAAAATTGTTGTCATGATGCATTCATTTCATAAATGTGATAATGGGTTAGCTTGCCTTGCTTCAATTTTTCTACCTCTTAAAGAACCTCCTCCTATCTATGATAAAATTTGAGTTCCTAAAATATTTTTTACCAACCCCTTCAAAACTCTCCCATGCTCTAAGGATGAAGGTTTGAAGAGTGATCTTGACAATTCTCCTAAAATGTGCCCTTCCCATCTAGTTATCTTAGAGGAAGAGGATGATATCATAAACACCTTTCTTAGTGTTACTTTACTTTCTTTACATGATTCTTCTCTAAGTCAAAATGTATTGATGGTCATTGACTTATCTTCTCCTAAATTTGGTCTTACCAATGGGGGCATGTTAGTGAAACAAGAGGTTATGAGCACTTCTTTCAAATACTCCTTCCTAATTCTTTGAAGAAATATGTTCATCTCCCTCCTAAAGAATAATCCCCTCATGAGGATAATTTTGTGAAAGAAGATTGTAGTGTCCCTACTTTTCCTAGAGCTAGCATTTCCTCTTTTGACGTCAACAAAATTCCCAGTAGAGATGATGCATTAATGAGAAATGCTTGCCCTTCTCCTAAAGCTTGTCTTACCCATAAATATTCCTTAGAAAAAGAAGATTAAATCACAATAAGTTTCCATAATGCTCTCTCCCCTAAAGATCCTATTGAACATATTTTGAGGCAAGAGGATGATTTAAACACATGTATTGATTCTCTCCCTCCTAAGGATGAATAATTAACAAACAATGTTATCCCTTCTCCCAGAATTGGCAATAAGGACATCTATGTGGAATATATTTCTAATACTTTCTTCACTGACCTCACCATTTGGGATGAACCATTAGAAGAAGGTGTTGATTATTCTCTACCCTATGAGAGTAATCCCCTTGGTAGCATATCACCTCTCATAAATCTCAATTTCTTTCCCTCTAAAAGTAAAGCATCTCCTTCTCCCCAAATAGGTTCTACTCATAAGGATACCTTAGTTCAAGAAGAGATTGTTAACATCTCTTTCAAATATCTCCCTCTCAAAGGTGAAAATTTAGAGAGTAATGTTGATCCTTCTCCTAGAGAGTCTATTCCCAATGTAGATCCTTTTATGATAGAGGATGATATGACCTTTCCCACTAATACTCTTCCTTATAAAACATCAATGCCTACTTGTAGTCTATCTCCTAAAATTGATCTTGTCCATGATAAGATTTTAGTGAAAGAAGAGACTATCAACAATCCTTCCAACAATCTTGTTCATTCTTCTTCTAAAATTCATAAGGACACCTTTGATATTCCTAAACCATCTTCAATCAATTTGATACATGTGAATGAAACACCTAATAAGCCCCTCTTCATAGTTCAAGGTGCTTGTCCTTGTCAAAGTTCTCAATGCAAGCCTATCTTAGTGGTTCAAGATGGTTATGCGAATGATTCTTTTTGCACTCCTAAGAAACCTGTTATTACTCTGCAAGGAGGTTATCCTAGTAAGAGCCCTTATGAGTATGCTAATAAATTTACTAAAGAGATTTATCATATGGTTTCTCATACCTAAAACACAAGAAACAATAGGCAACCTAATCCTCTTCTAGTTACCCCAACTTCACTTCCTCCCTCTCAACCTACTCTTCCACAAGAACCTTGTATATCACAAACTCTTAGTAAGGAGTATGATCTCATTGAAAAACTTAAAGCTACTCCTACCAATATTTCTATTTGGGATTTGGTTCAAACTTCACCTAATTATCATGGGATGTTACAAGATTCTTTAAGAAACTTAGATGTCCCACATGCAGTGACACCTAAAAACATGGCTTCTTTTATTGATCCTAAAAACAAACCCAAAGCTCAAATTGTATTCACACAAGATGAGTTACCTTCTCATGAAATACAACATCAATATGATCCTCTTATGATTGTGGTTATTATCAATGATAGTACTATATGACGAACCCTTGTGGACAATGGGTCTGGCCTTAATGTTTGTGGTGTGGACTTATTGGATAAGATTAATGTGGATCTTTCTCTCATCGAACCTACTTCTCTTATTATTTGATGCTTTAATAATGTTTCTAAACAATATTTAGGTATCATAACCTTGCTTGTTAAGGTATGTCTTGTTAATTTATCTACACCTATTCGTCTCATGCCTGGTAATTTGACATATAACCTTCTATTAGGGAGACCGTGGATTCATAGCATGCAAGTTGTCCCCTCAACTTTGCATAGGCAATTCAATTTCATTCATAACAATAAGACATATACCTTGTTAGCTAACAAACCTAAATAACCATTAAAATCTGGATCTTCTTGTTCAAATACTTTCCATTCTTCTCCAAATCCTCCTACTTCTTCAAATACATATATTTCCTTTAATGATGTTGTTCCTTCTACTACTCCTAATTCTTCTTCTCAATCAAAATCTCCTCGCGAGGATATCTTTTCTCCCAAAGGAGTGCTCTTAGATGATGATTGGGGATCTCTAGACTTTAACCCTACTTTTGTAGGAGAGTATAGAGTATCTCGAAAAGAATTTAAGATAGAAGGAGAAATATAAGGAGGAACAAACCCACTTTGTCTTAAAAAATAACTAACCACTTTGTGGCTGATTATAATTCAAACAATTCTTCAAATGCTTCCTCTAATTCATATAGCACTGAGACCTATGAGGCACAACCATCTCTCTCTGATTTGGCATCCCTTTATGGTCCTAGTTTTCACATTGTAGCTAAGAGTGGCTATAATGGAAATGGTTGTGGTGCAAATGAACAAGGAATTAAAGTTCCTTTAGAACATAATACACATGAAGGTTCATTTAGACTTGGATATAATCCTTCTAACCCACTAAATAATCTAAAAGACCATCTCTGAATGTGAATGTTATATTTAGTAGTGATGATGACCTCGCCTCAATTAAATCTTCTACTTCTTTCAATACTCATCCCCCTCATAAGGAAATCTTGGTGATGAACAAATCTCTTTATGAATATCCTCAATATATTTTTAATCCCCCTTATGAAACTTTATCTTCTACTCATTCTAAAATCCTTTCTTCTACGAATAAGGCTCTAATGCATTACACTTATCCCTCTCCTAAGTTTTCTTGTGTGCAAGAAAAGTATGACTTAGTGGCCTATTCTACTCCTATAAACTTCTCTCTTTCTAAAGAATTTTTAACATTCATCATCTTACACATTTTTTTAGTCTCACTTATAGTAGAGGATTTAACATATCATATTCCAATACCTCATTCAATATATCATGTCTTTAAATTAATTTCTATTATGTTGCTCATCATTATGTGACATTGGTAGCTCACTTACTGGGGGCTCATTGTCATTCATGATGGTACAATTTCATGTGAAATCATAATTTTTTAAGCAACATAATAGCCTATTTCTATCTCATCTCTTCTCCCTATATATGGGAGGCAAGAGTGATTTCAAACATCTCTCCTTCAGATTAAAATTCCCCCTTTGTGAAGTAGTGTCTTCTATAAGGATTTCTTATTGATTGTAGAGGTGTATTCATCTTTGAATTCCTTCTCTCATATTGGAACAAGCATCCCTAATGGGGATCTTAAGTACATATCCTTAAATGGGACCTCCTCCTTGGTGCTGGAAGTCTTTAATCATTCATCAATTTCTTTTCTTTATTGAGTAGTATATTTTATAATAAACCCTTCTGAATTGTGAAAGTGCATGTTCTTGATGAGGATCTCTTACCTTATTTTAGAAGAGTGATTCTATGAATAGTCTCTTTTTGAAGTCATTTCAATCCTCCATTCTTTTCCAATTT
The DNA here is from genome assembly GCF_030272615.1 of Cryptomeria japonica. Taxonomy (NCBI): domain Eukaryota; kingdom Viridiplantae; phylum Streptophyta; class Pinopsida; order Cupressales; family Cupressaceae; genus Cryptomeria; species Cryptomeria japonica. The sequence goes on from NC_081405.1 coordinate 509,741,074, forward strand.
CCTTTATGGAGTTGCATTTTTGGATTATATCTCTGGCATTTGTTTCCATTTAAATCTTTTGTCTTGTTTTAGAGAGCTCTCAAATCCTCACACTCTTTGTTGTGTTGGAATTGAGGTTTAGTCCTCTTTCTTACCAAATGAATCTCCATTAGTTTTTGATCTTGTATCAAATCTTCTTGTGAGCATTTGTCATCAATCTTCTTTCACAATTCGATGTGCTAAACATGATACCTTTTTTCAACTCACTAAATTAGCAAGCCAAAATAGGGGGGGGCATATTGCTACCCTCAAATTTTCATCACCTTCCTTAGTAAGAATTTAGGTGATTTTGTGATTTTATCTAACATGTGGTTTTGTAGGGTGTGGTTCCTAACTGTTAGATATAGCTGTCATTGAGGGATTCATCCGACAACTTGTGGATATATACTATTTAATGAATGTTTACATTTATGTAATTTATCTTACATATGCACGTCGTGTCATATGACTGCTAAAGTTGGGGCTAAATGTAGTGTCGTAAATTGTACATCCTTGCTAGGGTGGTACAATTCTACACTTAGTTTAGCACCCACCTTAGTGTGTTTGCATCTTGCATTGTAATTTCCCTTTAAGAATTTAATTAAATCTAAAGTCATATTTCATCACTCCCCACATCATAAAATTGGGTTGTTTACCCTAAGTGTGCCCCTTTTTATTTTATTCATCCAATAAATCATTAAATCATAAACCCTAATTATGTCCTATTTCAACCTTTAAGGCCTGATTTCGCATATCAAAACACCTCAAAATTAGTTGTAACATTGGGATTCACTCTAATATCATCATATCTAATGGCCTGCAAATTTGGTGAAAAGTTGGTCAGACCATGTGCACTTTGCACTCAGTCACCGACATTTTTTCTGAAATTTTGGGAGCATAATCCTATGATATTATAATGCTTAACCCCTAAAGGTTGGCTTGAAATTCAAATCCTAGGTCAGCCTAAAGACAAAATTAAGTCTAAATTAAGATCTAGGGTTTCGTACATAAGAGTTCTCTTTCTTCATTTGTGGAGGGATTGGATCTAAGAATCTAAGAGCAATTTTTTGGAGCACAAGGAGCCTTTTATGTAGTGAAAGAGAAGCCTATGTGGAGTCTTCAACAACATTCAACAACATTAAATAATATTTCATCAAGAATTCATCATCAATTAGGAGCTTTGAAGACATTGAAGAGTAATAGGAGATCTAGTGGCAAATCTCCCTCCCTTGGGGATTGGTATGATTTCATGTTATTTTCATGTCTTTATATGAGCTTCTTTACATCAATTTGAATATTTACATTCATGATTTGGATCATTTAGCACATTTGATTTGGATATTTTTCATTGTCATTTACATTTACACTTACATTCACATTTAGGGTTTACTCTCCAAAGTCTAGGGTAGCTCTAGTTTCTTATCATTTTGGATCTTGCATACACACAAGGTTTTGGCACACACATTCTCAATACATTATCATATATTTGTGGAGGTGGAAATCACCAAAACATGGTTTTTACTGAGGAAAAACCCTATATAGCCACCCAAACCCTTTCTTTTCAGTTGTAGGTGCAGAAATAGGTATCCAAGAGGAGTTTCAGATCGGGAAATGGCACAAGAATCACCAAGAAGTCTTATAATTGCTCAAAATTGTCAAGGACAAGGGTGTGGTGCCCTATTCCTACCCAAGATAGGGGTGTGGCACCTTGATCCTGCCAAAGATAGGGGCATGGCACCCTAGTCCCCCTCAAAATCAGTGAATTTTGGCAAGTTGAAGGTTTAAGCTCTCTGGTTTGCAGTCTTTCAGTTACAACCTCTTATCTGTAGAAACAGGACAGTGGTGTGACACCCTAGTCCTGGTCAGTTTGGTTTAGTTTTCAACATTAGGTACACATCCAAATGCCTCACCCTTGTCTTCTTTTAGTATCATAGTTTTAGATCTACAAGTTTATTCAATTTCAGTTCATATATGCTTCATTGTTTATCTCTTAGTCTAGTTGATCAATCAAACCCTAATTTTTCTCATCACATACAACAAGAGGAATAGAATCCCTAAGAGATAATCCTTGTCTCTCTCTTTCCCACAAAAAGTATCCAAAGTGAGCTATCTCCCTAGGCTCTTTCATATTTCCAATGTTTTGGCTAAAGTGGGATTAGGTCCTAGTCACCCGGTCTTGCTTTTTCCACCTCCATAGAGGATGATCAAGATGCAGAAGCTTTCTGGTGAGATAAATCAAGTAGGACAATCCAACCTTTATGCTCATTGGTTGAAGAAAAATTTCAAGGCATTAATGGTGAATGATAGAGCAAGGTCGAAAAATAAGTTGCAAGTCGCTAAATATAGAAAGTGCATACAAATGTGATAAAAAATGGTGGTGATGTTTGATCTACTGTAGATCATCAATTGAGGAGAGGAGATCCAATTAGATTTGATATGGATTTACTTGATGGATAAAAACCCTAATGTGCCCAATTTGAATGTTGGTTTTGGTGGGAATATTCAAGTATAAATATGCAGATTGAAGACCTAACTTAAGGATGCTTGATGTTGATGAAGATAGAGTAACTGAGAGAGAAGAGAGTGATCAGAGTGAAGATCAAAAGAATCTGGGTGTTGGATTTATTTGAAAGAAAGGTTGAACTAGTAGAAGGTTTATCAGAAGTGTTACTGGTAAGGTTAGATCAACCAACAAGATGCCAAATAGAACAACAATCGGGTGAATCGGCAAGGGAGATTCAGGAAGAAAGTTGTTGAAGGTGAAGGAGAAAAGAGATTGTATTGGTGAAGGGTATGCAAGATAGAATTAGGGAAGAAAAGGTATAAATAGAGGATAAAGAACCGATAGAAAACTGAGCAAGGGAGAATTGGTAGAGAAGAGTTAAACCGGTGAAGTATTTTGATTTCAAGAGTTACAAAACTCATTTGTAACAAGACTACAACTATTGTATTAATCTGATCTATTGTATATCACTGAGTTGGAGCTCGGTGCAAGGGTTGGTTCTCCTTGGGTTGGTTCCCTAAATCAAGGGTTGATTCTCCTTGGGTTGGTGCCCTAAACATTGTAATCAGTGTTTATTGTGAGGCTGGACTAGAGTAGTAGTCTCCAGCAGGATTTTTGATTGAGGTTTTTCCCATATTGGGTTTTCTTTGTGTGTTTGCATTTGATCACTTTTCTTAGCTCACCAGTATATCCTCCTCGTGTCTCATTTTCTAACCAATACCAAGACTTTGTTTTAAAAGGTTTAAAATATTGGGAAACACTTATTCACCCCCCTCTCAGTGGTATGTTGTGTTCAACAATCAAGACAAGTCAAATGTGATATGGACAATCGGGCTGCATGGTGGCGTGCTTTGCAAACACATCGGACTGACAACAATCTATCATACCGATCCACTCTGTTTCCATGTTGCATGTACCAGGTTGAATCATTCTGATACAATTCCTCAAATCTCTATCAATATATCTTTAACTATCGGGCTAACATCTCGCATCTACTCCGCCTTCACAACTTATCCCAATGACCTTATGATGCCTTTGATTCCTTTCATTGGCATGGGTTACTCTGATGAAAACCTTTCCTTTGATTTCACTTATCACCATAAGCTATACACAATCTCCATGATGAAACACTTCATCGGCATAAGTTACCTTGAACTGAAAGAATTCAAGCCAAACAACCACTCATCGGGATCACCATAACTATTAGCATAGGAAAAACATATTAGAATGACAGAACAAGTCATTTTGATGATACTATCAACTCACCTTTATCAACATGGGTATTCTAAAATGCATACCCATCAGAACAACCAACACTATTGGATTAACATTTGGACACTAACCTATATTATGATGATCCAACATGAACAAGCATTGACATAGATATTCAGAAATCGCATACCCATAGTCCTTCAACATATCAACATATGTTATTCTGATAAACTTACCAAGGGGTCTTCTATTCATTGTTCACTATCGAAATAACTTACACTGTCTGGTAACCTTTTTGACTTGTCTTGATCTTATATGTAATCCCAATGGTTTCTTTGTTGGTATAAGGTGTTTTGATAAGCAAATGTCGGTTTGTCTATCATCATAGTGGGAATTTGTCATTCCACCTTCAATAGCTACTCCGATACACATCCTTGATCTCTTGGTTGGCATAGTTATTATGATACAATGATGTCAGAGTAGTTTATTTTATCGGTATTACACAATATTGTTACTCTACCCGTGTTCATCTATTCTGATGTGTAGCACATATTTTGTATTCGGCACAAGATACTCTGATAGACAAAACATAATAGAAACTCCACACGACCCAACATTGACCTAGTTATTCTGATCAAACCACCATAGCATATATCACCTACACAACACTTGATCGGCTGAGTTATCCCTATATTGCTTCAAGTAGAATTATGAAGAGAAACTTCCATATCGGTCAATTATACTTATCAAATCACCTGAGAATCTTTAGGACATCCAACAGGAACTTCATAGACACATCATATGACATTGTGGGAGTCTGCAACAACACTGTCTTCTTCAACAATTTGATTCATCAACTTGATCACTGTGATCTCTACAAGTCTCTCCAACTTATGACATCAATCAAACTTATCTCAACAACTCATCTACTTAATCTATAGCTTGCAACTTGACCTCCCTGGTTTACATCAATGACATCAATGGCACTCTTCTGCAACTTCATCAGCCCTACACACACACATTTTGACATCAATGAAAAATTAAATGCCAACAATCTCCCCCTTTGGAATTGATGTCAACACCAATTTTTACTTTCCCCCTTTGACAATAATGGCAAAGGGGCCCTGACAGCCAATAGAATTTCATCTGAATTGACATGTGACTACCAACCATGGATATATACATGCTCCCCCTTAGGCCATATGTTCTTCTGAAAAATAACTTCTTTCCCTTTGATTCATTTGCTATGCCTGAGCATAACCATTATGAATGTGTGTACCTCTGCTAGTTGCATGCTAGTTGAACCATTATTAAAATACAAGAGCAGTGCCAATATTGCTTATAAAAACCACTTGTCTCCCCCTAAGACATTCGACTGCCATGCTAGATGATATTGCGAAAGTGCATGAATGCAAGAGAGTTATTAAATATGATTTTATTATTTCATTTATTCTTTTAGCATCATCCACTTGTGCATTCAAAATTGGAAATAATTTTCTTAGACTCCTTAAGGTGTCTTCTCAAATGATCTTGTTCTTTAGTAGTAGAATTCTTATACATTTCATATTTTGTCCTCACTTTTTTTAGTTCTTCTAATTCAACTGTCATAGCAGCAATACTCTAATTTGGATCTTCAAGGCTTTTACTCAACGGATCATGTTCCTTTGTGGATGACTTCTTATAATCTTTGAATTCTTTCTATTCTTCCAGGGTACATAATAGTTCTCCTCCAAAGTCAAGTTCAACATCACCTTCATCTTTATTATCACTACCAAATAAACTCTGATTGTTGGAGTGAGATCCAGTGTCACAATCTGATGTCTTCTCCTCATTTTGGATATCTTGAGCCATTAGCATATGGTTTTCCTTTTCATCTCTGTTGCAACAACTAAATGGTCTTCTTTTATCATATTCACATTCATCTTCGACATAAATATTCTTGCTTCCACAATGTGATTCAATGGTGCAAGGTTCGTCTCCATATAGTTTCTTCACTATATCCCATATACTCTTTGTAGACTTGCATCTATCCACTTTTGAAGACACTGTATGAGGTAGCCCATTGAGAATAGCCTTCATGGCTTCATCATTACATTCATATTCTCTTTTTGCATTAGGATTAGTAGGAGGACTAGTAGGAGAAAAATATCCATTCTTGACTAACATCTAGACATCATACCCTAAGGTAGACAAATAAACTTCCATTCTACAAGACCAAATAGAATAGCTTGAAGCATCAAATATTGGTGCATGGATTGACTCAAACTTGACCATTGTGCTCATACGCCAAGATCTACCCAAGCTGGATAAATCTTTTCAACTAGAAAACTTATGGCTCTAATGATGAGAAGGCATTAGACTGGAAGGATAACCTTGAGTCAACCAACCCTCTGAGGTTCACAAACTCAACCAAAACCCTACTACCAAAGGGTCCTTAAACAACACCAAGTCAATAAATGGTTTGGTGACACTAAAAAATACCTTGGAAGACTCAAAGGCTCCAATATTTCCACTTACAAACAACCAACACTCTCAAGTCTTGTGTGACTACACACACCCTTGCATACATGAGTGGGCTACTACTAGGCTTTAGCGGTTTGAAAGGCCCACTTGACCAATTCAATACAGCAACCCTTGGAGGGGTATTCTCACAACACCTTAACACAAATGAAACAATATTTCATGGTTTAGACCCACCGAAACACCAATTTTGACTCACTTGCTCACAAACAGAACTGGTTGCAATTAGGCCTCCATTTGAAGGAATCAGGTGATAATGTTTGACACCCTGAGGATATAGTAAAACAAATTATATTTTTAGATACCCTTTTGGTAGTTCTCAACAATATCTCAATTTCTAGTACCAAGCCAACTTGCAGATATCCCAACCTATACTACACTACCAGACCTAATAGAGTTATTAGACCTATTTGATTGAACGCCTTCCACAAACTGGTTTGGTTCTCCAAATTGGTGACCATTAGTGACCATGAAAGTTTATGTCAACCTCCAAAGTTCTCTTCTACCACATTCAAACCACTTTCTAGTTCTTGACCACTCAGTTCTCACACACTGCACTCATCAAACCGATCTGTCACATAGAGTTGCCAGACCTAGGGTTATTTCTCCATCCTCCTCACCCTTTTGTGCCCTCTTAATGGATTTTGAAAATAAAATATGATACAATGGCCTATCATCTCCTATAATGATAGAGTTTTTAGTTAAGGATTGATAGGCCAAAACACATTATTATAGTAAAACCCAAGACTTCACACCGAATGCATATATATTCAAGACTTCACACCGAATGCAAAAAAATCTAGTTTTAGGATCTATGCCATGAGCATTCTTTCTAGTTCACCTATAGTATGTAATCAATAGAAATTAGATGGTTTTTTAAGTTTCCAACAATTCTCGATGCTTCAATTTCCTTTCCAAATCAACCAAAATCAACCAACTTACATATTTCAGTGTTTGGTTCCTTAAAGGTGTCACCCCAAAAAAACACAACCTCCTCCAACTATTTTTCAAACTGAATGGACCGTTGGAGAATCACAACTTACAAAAAGTGCAAAATTGTCATGACAACAAATTGACAATATGACAATTTTTGCATTATTCAACCAACTTAGACTCCTTACTATCATAGTTCTCCAAAATGATTACATTTGATCCTAAAAGATAAAAAATGAGTCAAATAGACTTGCAATCACTTGATCCATCAATTTAGACCATTGTGACCCTTATTGACTCAGTTTTCTCTACAAGACCCTAGATGACAATTTCACCCAAACATGGACAAACTTATCACACTCCTAGGACATTGATTTACAAAAAGGACCCATAGGGTCTTATTACATTCCTTCTAGGCATGAAGATCATCTTGTTCTTTGGTTCATTCCTTCATAGGTAGGTTCTCCTACACCATACTCCCTGGGTGAAATTTGTCTCAAGTCCTCTTAGAGATCAACTGCTACAAATCACCACCCTTCTTTTTAATATCTTCCTCCAGCATCCATGTAGATTTTGAGTCAGGAAGGCCCTGCCATTTAACCAAGTGCTTAGAATAAGTCTTGTGCCTTGTCTTCTTGGCTTCCCTGCTATCCAAGATGCACTCCATCTCAGGCGACTCCTTAGGTGGTAAGTGCTTTATCCATTCTTCACTTTGCTAAACAGATTCACCTGTACTTTCTCCAGTAGTAGGACTCCTATATAATGTTAAATCAGAAATATTAAATATAGGTAAAATAGCAATATCATCAAGGAGTTCAATTTAATAAGCATTGGACCATATTTATCCAAAATTTTACAAGGTCCAATCCTTCTCATCATTAACTTGCAATGGCTTCCCTTGGGAAACCTATCCTTGCTAAGATAAACCATGACCATATCACCCACTTGGTACTACACATCTCTCCTTCTTTGATCCACTCTTACATTAACCTTTTGACTGTTATGTTGTAAGGTATCTCTAACTTGTTGGTGCATCTCTTTCATAGCCTCTACAAATTCATCAGCATGTCAACTCCTCTTGTCCAATCCCTGAACATCTCTCAATTCAAAAAATCTTGTTAGATGACTACCATACACAATCTCAAAAGGACTCAGACCTATACTTCTATTTGTTGAATCATTATAGGCATACTTTGCCTGAGGTATCACCACATCCCAGCTACTTCCATGCTCCTTTGTCAAGCATTTAAGAAGATTTCCCAATGACCTATTCACAACCTCCTTTTGGCCATCAGTTTGATGATGATAGGTTGAGCTAAAAGACAAATTTGTACCCAACCTTTTCCACAAGGTTCTCCAAAAATGCCCTACAAACTTATTGTCCTTGTTAGATACAATACTCAAAGGAAACCCATGAATTCTAATAATCTCTTTGAAGAACAATCCTGCAATATATCTAGCATCATTGGTGGTTTTACAAGGAATAAAGTGATTCATCTTACTGAACCTGTCTACCACAAAAAGCACACTATCATGACCTGTCTTTGTCTTGGGTAATCCCATCACAAAGTCCATACTCAAAATTTCCCATGGTCTACTTGCTATAGGAAAATGTTGGCATAGCCTTACATTGGTTGAGACCCTCTTTTCTCTCTGGCACACAATACAACTCTCCACAAACTTTCTGATATCAGTTTGCATCCTTGGCTAAAAGTAAAATCTCCTTAATAGGTCCAAGGTCTTATTTATCCCAAAGTGACCTCCTAAACCACCACTATGTTTCTCCTTCACTACATTATCCCTCATTGAACACCTCGACATACATAATTGACATCCCTTAAACAAAAGACCATCCTGCAAGGTGTAGTCAGAAAACTCTCCACAAAAAGCATTTGTAAATTCACTGCATACCTTATATACCTCCTTGAAATCTTGGTCCTCTTCATACAATCCCTTGAGTGCCTCAACACCCATGCTCTATAACTACACTTCTCGCACTGTCAACACCCTCCTACTTAGAGCATCTGCAACCTTATTGGATACCCCTTTCTTATGGTTGATGATGAAGGTGTATGCTTGAAGACTTTAAACCCATTTCATATTCCTATGATTGAGCTTCTCCTATCCATTCAAAAATTTAAGAGAATTATTGTCAATATATACAATAAATTCCTTCAGAAGCAAGTAATGCCTCCACTTTTTCAAATCTTGTACCATTCCATACAAATCTAAATCATATGAGGAATACTTCCTCTTTGCTTCATTTATTTTTTCACTTAAAAAGGCCACTAGTCTCCCCTCTTGGCTCAATAATTCTCCTATAGCCAACCCACTTGCATCACATTCAATGGTGAAGACCTTACTGAAATCAAGCAATACTAGGACTGAGTACTTAACAACTTTCTTTTTTAAACACTCAAAACTCTCATTGGCTCCTTTGGTCCACACAAAATTCACCTTACCACCACCCTTGATGGTTTCCAACATAGGTGCACAAATATCACTATAATTCCCAATGAATTTCCTATAAAATGTTTCCAAACCATGAAACATTCTTACCTCTACCATTGTCTTGTGTGTAGGCCAATTCAAAATAGCCTCTACCTTGGAAGAATCCATCTTAAAGTCACCCTTAGAGATGACTAAGCCTAAGTACACCAACTCCTGCTTCATGAAGTTACACTTTTCTAAGTTTTTCATCAAATTCTGCTCTTGCAGCCACTTCAAGGCTACCTCCAAGTGTTTCAAGTGCTCCTCCTTTCTCTTACTAAACACCAATATGTCATCAAGGTAGACTACCAAAAACTTCCCTATAAAATCCTGCAACACTACATTCATTAGTGTCATAAAGATGCTAGGGGCATTTGAAAGACCAAAAGGCATCACAAGACACTCATGTAACCCTTCATTGGTTTTAAATGTAGTCTTCCACTCATCCCCCTCTCTTATCCTTATCTGATGGTACCCACTCTTGAGGTCGATCTTGGAGAAATAGGTAGCTCCCCCCAAATAATCCATTAGATCCTCTATCCTAGGAATAGGAAACCTATATCTGATGGTTATCCTATTGATAGCCCTAGAATTAGTAAAATCCTCCATTTCCCATCCTTGTTTGGGGCTAAAAAGGTAGGTATTGCACATGGGCTAAGGCTCTTTCTCACCAACCCTTTATCTAGGAGCTCTTGAATTTGCCTTGCTATTTCTTCATTCTGTTGTGGGGTCATTTTATATGCTGCCTTGTTAGGAAGTACTGCTCCTGGCATGAGGTTAATTTGATGACTAATATCTCTAATAGGTGGCAGGGAGTTAGGTATGTCTTCTGCAACCACTCCTTTGTCCCTCTCTAATAGCTCCCTGACCTCCTTAGGTCCTACGCCACTCACACCCTTCTTCCTTTCTTCCTTGGGCTTCACAATCAAAGAAAAGCCTACTCCACCTTCATCCTTTAGTGTATCAAGGAACTATTTTTCCCCCACCATCATCACACTATATCCTACATGTTGTGGGTCTCCTTCTACCATTGACTATATCCTAAAAGTCACACCATTCTTTCAGAAAAAGTAAGCTTTATTTTCTCCATCATGATGAGCCTTTCTGTCAAACTGCCATGGTCTGCCAATCAAAATATGGCAAGCATCCATTTGAAGGATGTCATAAGAAATTTTATCCTTATATCCCCCAATACTAAACTCTACCCATGCTTGTTCATTGATGAGTATGTGTTGCCCCTTGTTCAACCAACTGACCCTATATGGACAACTATGGGGTATTCTCTCCAAGTTCAAATTGTTTACTACTTCCAAAGATACAATGTTATCAATAGACCTTGAATCTATTACAAATTTACAAACCTTACCTTTAATCTTGCAGTTGACTCTAAACAAATCCTTTCTTTGGCATGGCTCGGTCCTCATTGGTTCCTTGAGCATTGTCCTCTTGATCATTAGGTTCTCTCCCATCTCTGATGTCAAATTCACTTTAGGAGATGTCAAACTCCTTGCATCTTCTTGAGTCAAAGTGGTTCTCCTCTCACCACCATGAGAAGTTAAGGCCTTCTCTGGACACTTGTAGGTCGAGTGCCCCATCTGATTGTAGTTATAGCACCTCATACTAGAGAATTTGGATCCTCTCCCTGATCCATTTGTCCCACCTCTTCCATTAGGTCTTCTCCCATGGTAGCCTCCTCTGCTACTTGAGTCCCTAACTTTCTCTCCTTGGCTAGACTCACCATTAGACCTTTGGTTAGGAATTCTTCTTCCAAAACTACCTCTACCTCTAAAAAGTCTCCCTCCTTTACCTCTATTACCCTGCTCACTTCTTCTCTTTATTTTCTCTTCTTCTCTTAGGGCCAATTGAAAACACTTGTTCACTGTCTCTGGTGCCAAGATGGTGATTTCATCTTGGATGTTCATCCTTAGCCTGTTCAAGTACTTGGCCACTTTCTCTGACTCCTTTTCTTGTATCTTTTATCTAAGACTAAGTTTATGAAACTCCTTTGTATATGCATTCACATCAAGGTCTCTCTATCTAAGGTTCTGCAAATTCTTATACATCTGCACTTCATAGTCAATGGGTATGAATAGTGCCTTGACTTTAGCTTTCATCCTTTTCCAAGAGGTTATCACACTCTTTTCCTCCTTAACTTTCTCCCCTTGTACATAGTTCCACCATGTAATAGTAGACCCCTTCAACCTTGTTTTTGCCAACTTAACTCTCTTTTCTTCAGGGATTTCTTTGTACTCAAAATGATTGGTCAATGCCTCAATCCAGTCTATCACCTCTTTTGCTTCCATACTTCCACTATATATAGGCAACCCATCAATAGTGTCCCTATTGACTAAACTCAAGGCATCTACAAATTCCCTCTGATATGTAGGTATCTCCTCTACCCACTTAGAAGCTTCCCCATCTTATTTATCCCCTTCTTCATCAGTGTCACTTCCATCTTCCTTATCCTTAGTCTTTTTCAATTCTTCAAGCTTGGACTCAAGTATCTCTTCAATCAACTTCTTCACCGCATCTTGTGACATACTCTTAGGAGGAATTTTGTCAGCCCCTATTCCAATCTCTTCCTCTGACATACACTAAGACCACACCACCCAACTGATCTCCAAAATCCTGCTCTGATGCCAATATGATGAGGAGGCAATAGACTGGAAGGATAACCTTGAACCAACCAACCTTCTAAGGTTCATAAACTCAACCAAAACCCTACTACCAAAGGGTCCTTACACAACAACAAGTCAAGCAATGGTTCTATGATACTAAAAAACACCTTGGAAGAGTCAAAGTCTCCAATATGTCCACTTACAAACAACTAAAACTCTCAAGTCTTGTGTGACTACACACACCCTTGCATACATGAGTGGGCTACTACTAGGCTTTAGGGGTTTGAAAGGCCCACTTGACCAATTCAATACAACAACCCTTGGAGATGTATTCTCACAACACCATAACACAAATTAAACATGATTTAATGGTTTAGACCCATCAGAACATCAATTTTGACTCACTTGCTCACAAACAGAACCAGTTGCAATTAAGCCTCCATTTGAAGGAATCGGGTGATAACTTTTGACACCCTAAGGATCTAGGAAAAAAAATTATATTTTTAGATACCCTTTTGGTATCTCTCAACAATACTCACTTTTTAGTACCAAACTAACTTGCAAATATCTGAACCTATACTGCACTAATAGACCTGATAGGTCTATTAGACCTATTTGACTGAATGCCTTCCACAAACTGGTTTGGTTCTCCTAATTGGCAACCATCACTGACCATAAAATGTTATGTCAACCTCCAAAGTTCTCTTATATCACATTCGAACCCCTTTCCAATTCTCTACCACTCAGTTCTCACACACTACACTCTTCAAACCGGTATGTCACATAGAGATGTCATACCTAGGGTTAGTTCTCTATCCTCCTCGCCCTGTTGTGCCCTCTGAATGCCTTTTTAAAATTAAATATGATATAGTGGCCTATCATCTCCTATAATGAAAGAGTGTTTAGTTAAGTATTGATAGGCCAAAACCCATATTATAGTCAAACCCTAGGGGTTTGAGGGTTTTAGGCTACCCGATACAGATTTGCTTGTAGAATGGGGCAGCGATAAATTCAAGACTTCACACTAATGAAAAAAAAGGTAAAACAATCTAGTTTCAGGATCTATGCCATGATAATTCTTGCCAATCCACCTACAATATGCAATCAACATAAATTAGACAATTTCTTGAGTTTCCAACAGTTCTTGATGCTTCAATTTCCTCTCCAAATCAACCAAAAACAACCAACTTACATATTTCAATGTTTGGGGTCCTTAAAGGTGTCACCCCAAATGAACACAAACTCCTCCAACCATTTTTCAAACTGAATGGACTTTTGGAGAATCACAACTTACAAAAAGTGCAAAATTGTCATGACAACAAATTGACAATATGACAATTTTTGCATTATTCAACCAACTTAGACTCCTGACTATCATAGTTCTCCAAAATGATTACATTTGATCCTAAAATATGAAAAAATGACTCAAATAGACTTGTGGTCACTTGATTACTCAATTTAGACCATTGTGACCCTTATTGACTCAATTTGCTTTAGAAGACCCTAAATGACAATTTGACCCAAACATGAACAAACTTGTCACACTCCTAGGACATTGAATTTAAAAAGGGCTCATAGGGTCTTATTACATTCCTTATAGGCTAATAGAAGATCATCTTTTTCTTTGGCTCATTCCTTCATAGGTAGTTGCTCTACACCATCTGATACCAATTGAAGGAACACTATTGACCACTAAGAGGGGGGTGAATCAGTGGTAATCAATTTTTTTCTTTACCTACTAAAGGTATAATAAATAATAACTTTAATCACAAAACCATGAACATAGGTATTAAATAGACCAAGACACACACATAAGAGGCATACCCATAACACAAGAATATACAAGGAAAACCCACGGTGGGGAAAAACCTCAGTGAGAAATGTTGTTGGAATCTACTGCTTCAATTGAGCCTCACAAGAAAAACTGATTACAATGTTTAGGGTGCCAATCCAAGGACCACCAACTGCTAAATTTTATGGGTACCAACCCAAAGGAGTACCAACCTTTAGCTTTATAGGCACCAACCCAAAGGAGAACCAACCCCTAGCTTTATGAGCTACAACCCAAAGGAGCACCAACCCCTAGCTCTGAGCACCCACTCAGAGATTTACAGTGAAGGTATATTCAAATACATATTAAGTACCTTGTTACAAATTAGTTTTGTAAAACCTCACAAATTTTCTTCTCTTGAGATTGATTTGATTCTCTTCTACCTATAGATCTTTATGCCTCAATCTCAGCTCTCTTCCTTCTACTATGTTCTTTGCCCTTTGTCTAGCTCTATTTTGTTCACCTTCTGCATTCTACTTTTCCTTAACTCTTCCCTTTATGTTCGTTGATATCTGTTGCACCCTTTTTTTGTTCTCTTCTACTCTCTCTCTCTCTCTCTCTCTCTCTCTCTCTCTTCTACTTTTCCTTAACTCTTCCCTTTATGTTCGTTGATATCTGTTGCACTCTTTTTTTGTTCTCTTCTACTCTCTCTCTCTCTCTCTCTCTCTCTCTCTCTCTCTCTTTCTAGTTTGTATCTCCTTTCTAATCTTTGCAACTCTATGTTTCTGATCTCTCATGCTTTCTCTCTTTTTCTGGTTTGCACACCCTTCTTCTTGATCTCTACAACTTTTCTCTGCCATCTTCATTTCTATTTTTTCTTCTCTAGCTCTACACTTTTAACCTCTAGTCATTGTTGTTGTCTATGCACTTTCTCTTTGTTCTTCTCTCTAACTCTTTGTCTCTACTGCTCTCTATCTCTCACCAGCAATCACTTTATCAATCCATATCTGTTCATTTACTGAGTCTTTATGTAATCTCCAATCACCTCCATAAGGTTAGGTTAGATCATAGCTCATCATATATTAAACAAATATTATTTGCATCATTGTCATGCCACATGATCTGTACAATTTCCTAAGAAGCTCATTGATCGTTCGTGTGGTCAGTTTTTATTTTTCTAGTAAGTAACTCAAGTTTCTAGATGTGCCAAACTATAATCCTTTCTGAATTTTAATGTGGACCGTTGATCTATTGGATTCAACTGGGAAACCTTGATCTCAATAGCCATTGTGGTGGTTCCGCGTGCCACATCATGATACACCTCAGCCCAAATCTTAAATCGTTCTTTGTTAGCTTTGTTACCTATCCACACAACCACACAAGCAAAGTTGCTTCACCTAAAACTATCCAATCTCATCGCCTATCCATAAGATCTGATTTCCTGCATGTTGATCATCTTGAGCCCATCAACCAGCTACTACAGATCTGCCATTGATTCCTTTTGCGACATCTGCATTGATTGGATTGACCAGCTACCTCATTCAACATCCTAGCATATCTTCTTGATCACTTGGGATACATGTGTCTTCACATTTGTCATCCATGTCACTCGATCAAGATAGGTCAAATTCCATATGGACAATCAAGCTGCATGGTGGCATGCTCTGCAAACACATCAGGTTGACAATAAGCTATCATGTCGATCCACCTCGTTTCGATGTTGCACATATCAAGTTGACTCATTTTGATATAATTCTTCAAAGCTATATCAATATAGATTTAACTGCAAGGATGGCATCTCACATCTACTCCACCTTCACAACTTATCCCAATGACCTTGTGATGCCTTTGGTCCCTTTCATTGGCATGGGTTACTTTAATGAAAACCTTGCCTTTGATTTCACCTATCACCATAAGCTATTCTGAAACACAATCTCCATGATGACACACTTCATCGGTATAAGTTTCCGTGAATTGAAAGACTTCAAGACAAACAACCACTCATTGGGATCACCATAACTATCATCATAGGAAAAACATATTAGAATGACAAAACAAGTCATTTTGAGGACACACTGTCAACTCACCTTTATCGACATAGGTATTCTGAAATGTACACCCATCGGAACAACCTACACTATTAGAATAACATCTGGACACTAACCCATATTCTAATGACCCAACATGAACAAGAATCAGCATAGCTCTTCCGAAATCACATGCCAACAATCCTTCAACATATCGAAATATGTTATTCCTATAAACTTTTCAAGGGGTATTCTCTTCATTCTCCTTTATTGGAATATCTTACACTATCTGGGTAACCTTTTTAACTTGTCCCGATCTTGTATGTAATCCTGATGGTGTCTTTGTCAACATAAGGTATTCCGGTAAGTAAATGTCAGAATATTTTGGTCTATCGACATAGTGGAAATTTGTCATTCCTCCTTCAATAGCTACTCCGATACACATCTCCGATCTCCTGGTTGGCATAGCTATTCTGATACAATGATGTTGGAGTAGTTTTTTCTATCTGTATTACATAATATTGTTACTCCACCTATATTCAACTATTTTGATGTGTAGCACATACTTTTTATTCGACATAGGATACTTCGATAGACAAAACACAACAAAAACTCCACACGACCCGAGATCAGCCTAGTTATTCCAATCAAACCACCAGAGCAGATATCACCTATACAACACTTGATCGGTTGAGTTATCTAGATATCGCTTCAAGCAGAATTGTGAAGAGAAACTTCCAGATTGGCCAGAGTTATATCGATCAAATCACCTAAGCAGCTTCAGGACATCCAACAGGAACCATAGACACATCATATGGTATTGTGGGAGTCTGTAACAACACTATCTTATTAAACAATTTGATCCATCAACTTGATCACTGTGATCTCTTTAAGTCTCTCCAACTTATGACATCAATCAACCTTATCTCAGCAACTCTTCTACTTAATCTGTAGCCTACAAGTTGACCTGTTTGGTTTACATCAATGGCATAAATGACACTCTTCTCCAACTTCAACAGCCCTACACACACATGTTGTCATGAATGACAACTTCAATGCAAACATGTATGTATGTATGTATATGTGTGTATATATATATACATATATACATATATTTAAATCCATACATATATACATATATTTACATCCATACATACATACATATATATATACACATACATACATACATATATATATATAAAATATATGTATGTATGTATGTATGTATATATATGTATGTATGTATATATATATGTAAATATATATATATATATGTATATATATATATGTATGTATGTATGTATGTATGTATATATGTATGTATATATATATGTATATATGTATGTCTGTATGTATATATATCTATATATATATATTTATGTATGTATATCTGTATATAATATATGTATATGTATATATATTTGTATATATATATGTATGTATGTATGCATGTATGTATGTATGTATATGTATATGTATATGTATATGTATATGTATATGTATATGTATATGTATATCTATATGAATATGTATGTGTGTGTGTGTACATACATATATGTATGTACACACACATATATACATATACATACATATATATACATATGTGTGTGTATGTATACATATACATATATATGTATGTATATGTTGAAAATATGAAGGAATTGATTATGTGTTGCATTCATGTTTTTTCATTGATGTCAACACTAGCTATTGTGATTGGTTACCGGTAGACAAATTTTGGTTACTACTAGAAGAACTAGTGTTACCGATAGAAGGGACTATCAGTTGGATACTACCAACATGTTTGGATCAATGGAATATGTTTAATTTGATGTGTTTCATGTTTCTGGAGTATGTTTTGGTCAGTTGGTATTGACTTGTTGATCAGATGCTATCATACACTCTAGTAAGCCTATACCGGTAAGGGTTTAAGGTTTTATTGGTAGATTTTTTACTAAGAATCTTTGACAGGATGCATAAGTGGTGTTGGTGCAGCTTCTAGATGGAATTCAGTATGCAGAAGGTGATCTTTGTTCATGCCTTGACTGATTGGAGACATCGCTTTGCCGTGTGGACCCAAATTAGGTCCGGTACCTATCCAAGTTATGGATCGGTATCATGTAACATGCTATTAAGTGTTCTCTACATGTTACTGGGATGATTTATGGATTGGTTAATGTTGTTTTGGTCTAAAGATGACATGAAATATCATTGTAATGTGGTTGAATGTAATGATCTTATTGTACTATCTTTTAGGTGGCTGGCCTAATTGGTTTAGGCTTTAGGGTTTGTATAAATTGATGTAAGATCTCATTGTAGATCATGGTTGTCTTGTTCATGGAATGAAATATCATATGTGAAGGATATTTGGTTGGTCATAGGTGATTGAATTGGGTTAATGTAAGAGGTCAAAAGCCTCCAGTATTGAGCTTAACCGGGATTGTAATCAGACATGGTATATGTTATCATTGGCAGTTCATTCTTCTGGATTGTTGTCCAGTTATATTGAGGTGGTTATAACCTCTCTGTATTCAGTGAATCTCCTTTGTAATGAGCAGTACGCTCTAGGCAGTGTGCCTTCCTGCATGTGTAGGCCCCTTATTGTATCACATACTTTCTGTAGAAGTATTATCTGACTGTAGGTAGGCTTCCCACCGTGGTTTTTCCCTTTACCAATTTTTCCATGTACAACTCATGGTGTTATGTGGTATGGTTGCATTGTGTTGATTCTATGTTTCATTCTTAAGTTTTATTGCTTACCAGTATCTATTTTTGCTATTCTGGTATTTAATGTTTATGTGCTCTAGTTAAAGGTTATAAAGCGGTTTGATTAATATAATCTATTGACAACTGATTCATCCCCCCCCCTCTCAGATGTCCATCGGTTGTTCTAATAGTATATGTATATATGCATATATGTATATATGTATGTATGTATGTGTGTGTGTATATGCATACATACATAAATATATATATTTATGTATGTATCCATATACATACACACACACACACACATACATACATACATACATACATACATACATTTATATATATATATATATAAAGAGAGACAATAGACAATAATTCTCAATGGACCAAGAAGATAGATTCAAACCAAGGACACCTAACTACATGTTGCTACTAGGATAACAAGATACCTCTAGGTCCACATAAACTATAAAGTGGTATACACCTTACTCAACCAAGGCCAACGTGCTCAAAGTATATGTCCAATTAACAGGACATAAGACTCATTGGTAATGTCCTTTTCTAATATATGCGACCCTCTCCTTGATGATATTCTCCCTCTTTGCTGAGGGTATCGTGTATCCTACATCCACTTGGTTACATGAAAAATCACTTAGTCAAATCTTAAACAAAATAACTAAATAAATGAAATATCAATTTCAGAATAACTTCCTCATTCAATTTCTAATCATTAAGAGTTTTCATCCATATGAGAAGAAAAAAATAAAATCATTGATTTACTAATCACAAAGCATAATAAGCATAATTTCCAAAGCTATAAATGAGGGATGGAACAAAATACAACATATTTTGGACCTAAACTTTGACAGGATGGCAAGAATTAATTTCTTTTCTTCTGTGGATTTGTCGATACTGCATCCTTTCAATTGGAGTAATAAGGCCTTCAACTTTGTGAAGAAGTCTTGAATATTATCAAAAAATTTCAAATCTAATGAGTTGAGCTCATTTTATAGGACATGACCCCATATCTCATCTTTCTTCCCAAAAAGAGTTTGCAACGTAATCCAAACTTGGTTGGGAGTTATGTATGTTTTAGCGTAAAACAACAATTATGGAGACATGGAAAAGCATAGGAGACCATAAGCCTCATCCATCTAGTTGAAATATTTAGATTTTTCAATTACAGGATTAGGTTGAACCTTTGTATCCATGACTATTTGATACAAGCCTCTACTTCTGAGTTGAAGTAGAATATTTGGCTTCCTTTCAAAATAGTTGTGTGGTTTGAGAATAGAAGATATTTTAAATTCCATTCTTTAATCTCCAATATTCAATGCCTACAAAAGTTGTTATGCTTCTTCTTTCCAACTACCTAAGTTCTGATACCATCTAAAATTTCAACTAAACCTGCAAAAGGTAGTGTGACCTAGCTAGAAGAAAAAATAATTGTAGCCATAAGAAAAATAGAGAGCAAAAAACATGAAGACTATTTCATTAATTTACAAATGAAGAAATTACAAAATATAAACCCTTTATAAAACCATAAAACAAAGGTAAAAATAGAAATAAAACCATCACCTTCGTTGACTTACAATAAAACTAGCAACAACTTCCATTACCCATACATCACCAATAAAAAAGGGTGTGATGAATGTTATCCACAAAACATGGATACAATAGGATAAATATTGTATTTGAAGATTGCACTAGCAATTTGTATGTTAGTGTAGCCGCATTTTATCTATGCTATAAATATTTTCACATTATTATTTTTGTTTGTCACTATTACCCACTCTTTAAAGGTGATGGGTTGGGAAATCTATCAATATATCAATAAGAATATGTTGGTTGAAAATTTTGTAGACTATAAAGGTTTATCAATGTGAGTTTCAGCCACAATGTGTGAGATTAAATATCTCCCCACAAAGGGGAGGCTGCCTTCTTATTGCCTTTCCACTTAGGGAACTAGCATCTACTCTAAAATCAACTCTATTTTATCCAAGGGAATTACAATTAGTCAATTCTCTTTTTAGAATGATTGTTCCTTATTATCTTTCTTCAAAACAAGGAGTTTTACTTCTTTAAATACTTAGATATTTCAAAGCACTATCATGAGCAATAACAATCGATAAAGAGTTAAGCTAAGCTAAAGAACAACCTAACAATGTACCAGTGCAATTTATACAATATAAGAATGTGTGTATCATAAAGCCTTTCATAATTTATTATCTAATTATAGATAAAAAAGATAATATTATATTGAAGCACAAATACTTTAAGATATAATACCACCTAAAATATATGAGAGAGAAAACTTGTAGCTCAAAGACTTATCCAAATTTCCTATCTCTTGACTCTGAATTTTAATTACCAAACTTGATATTGTAGCTCAAAGACTTACATATATCAAATTTAAATCTCTTTTAAAACTCACAAAAATAACTATTTACGTCAAATAAATTTAAGGTCATATAATTGCATTAACATAAGAACACTCCATTAATATGAAATAATGCTTCAACACAAATATTGAAGGCAAAACTACTCCTTTATTCACTTAAAAATATGTTTCACAAAATAAGCACAAAATCCGAAAATGCTACACAATTTGGCAGAGTTTTGATGCAATGCTAAAAGATACTTATTTACAATGAGCACCCTCATATATATAGGTGAGGGTCTATGAGAAAAAATAGGGAAAGTACAATTTACTATGACTTTTTCAAAAGAAAAGTCCTATTTGACTTAGGACTTGTGTCATTCTACATGCAAAAATGTATATACAAAATGACACCTGAAATGTTGATTCTCAACTATAAAAATGCCCTCAAACTAGAAACCATGAAAATTTACCAAGTTTGACGCTTCTTGTTCATTTTGGTCTTGTTTTAGGAATTATTCAAATTTCTGCAAAGCAATCTTTATATGGGACTCATCAAGACCTTGAGTATGGCTAGTGATGAATTTAACCCGAGTAATGGAATCTCCCAAAACAATATAGAATTCTTTTAGTTTCTTTAGGAGAGATCCTAAGTCATCCAAAATGACATTCTGATATACTAGTTTATCAATTGAGGACATGAAAAAGTCATCCTTATCAACTTCCAAACTATCTAGCTAACTAAATTCTTTGGTGATTACATCTACATGAATAATCCCTTGGTTTTTATCTATGAGTGTACATGGAAACTCTGATGTTTTTCCTACAATTTATTTAATCTTGTCTACATACTCATTCTATGCCTTCCTCATATCTTCAATGAGTAGCTCCAAGGTATTCATCGGATGTTCTAGGGCCTCCAGCTGCTCAATGTACATGTTGCAAGTGGGAAGCACTTCATTGTCAACTATGATTTGTAAATCAAATTCTTCTATATTTAACCAAGCATCGAAGTTCTTCCCTCGTGCTTCCAATTCCTATGAAAAAAGATCTAGTGTTTTGTCCACTTTGAAATTTATACTTTCTAGATTAAATTAATTAGTGTGATTGTAGAGCTCAAGAGATGTGTTCCCTAACTTAGCATCCTATCCATCCATTCACCAGCTTCCCTGCTCTATGAAGTGACCCATTCTGCTTGCTTTATCACTTGTTCATCAACTAATGAGGCTACTAGCTGAATTATTTCCGAAAACTTTGTTATCTTTGTCAGCACCATGGTGATTTGTTCCATTTGTACCTTAAGTTTGTCCTTTTTAATTTTCTCTTCATTTAAATCTATCCACATGTGTATCAAAAGTTGACCCAACATCTTCTATAGTACCTTCATGATTTTGTTTTCTCAACTCAATTCTATTGATGACAAAATCAATGGATTAAACTTTATCAATGTCTATGTCTGGAGGAGGCACAACAATATCAACATACTTATTCTAGGACTTTTCCACCTTTACTCGAGAAAGAGTCTTAGCCTTCTTTGTATTTTTAGGATTTATTGGGACCAAATAGTTGAATTTTAAGTCATCTGAGGGGATGGCTTATTTCTTCCTCTTTGGAGTGTTTGAAAGAAACCAAGGTGGAAAAGAAGAAATCTTCAACCCCTACAACCAATGTTTGGGATGGAGTTTCTTGTCCTTGTATAGCAGTGGTTACAATAGGTGAAGTAGAATCCACAATAGTAAGTGTTGTAGAAGCATTTGGATTATGAGACACCTCTGACATAAACTTGTCCAAGTTATCAAGCATGGTAGGAGATACTTTAGACAAGTTTGGAAAGGAAGAAAACACATTTTCAATGTTGTTCTATGGAATATCTAGGGCCGACTCACTGGTGATAGAAGATAGAAAAGTATGGACAATGACAAGTTAGTTGCTATTGGAGTATATGAAATGGTAGAACAAAAAGGTGCAAAGTCTAAAGTAGAAACCTGTGGGGATATAGTAGCTAGAACAATATTTTTTAGCTGAGGAGTAGATCCTTATGTATCCTCATGTTGAGGAGCTTGAGGAGTTCCTGGCAATCTTTCCCCATCATATTCTTGTTCTTGTTCCTCACCTCACACTTCCTTAGATTGTTCTACATCAATAGGTTCATCTTCTGGTTCTCTTTCCTATTGAGTAGCTTGAGTATAGGACACATCTTGGTTTTTTCCTTTACTTTTTTGCATAGTAAATTTGTATTTTGGAGCTTTCTACAGAGCTATAAGATCTTGCCTATTTTTAGTTCTAAGCTCTGACCTCTTGCCAATAGGTCTGATCATATCATCCTCTAACCTAGTATTGAACAACTTCAATTGAATCCCTTTTTATGACAACCAAACACTAGTGTTTGTAAGAATGCTCTATAATCTCTTTTGGAAGTCACTTCCTTTTGGGACCATTGGATGAGTGTAGCTCTTTTTCAACTTATTCTTCATCCCTGGGTATAATCAAAATCTATCCTGGCTTTGAAGAATTTCATTATGACTCTTCTCATTTCATCATCCATTGACTTGGCTTTATAGATAGAAGAAATAGAATGCCTCCCAATGGTCAAGGTGAATTTGAAACCAAGCTTGTAAGAACATGATTGTCATTCATGAACAGTGACCATTTGTTGAGATAACTTCATGAGAATGATTTTATTAGAAGGATATCTTGGAAACATGGAGGGTTGATCATCAAAACATACTACCCTAAGGTAGGAGTAAGTAGGAAATTGTAGGAACATACATCCATACTAATTAACAACATCCCAAGCTTCATTTGATACTCTCTTCTTTTTAAGGCCTTTGTCAAGAATACATATGTAATGATAGTTCAAGAAACCCTCATTGAATCTCCTGAAATGATGTAAGTTGTTCTTTAGAAAAAGTTGAGAGTATTTTTCATGAACTGGAGCTTGTCTTATGTCGCCCTCTATGGAAAAACCTAGAAAGCGCCTCATTGAAGCTGCAACATACACCAAGTATAGAGTCATATAAAACTTCAAAGTAGTAGGTACCTTGGTGAGCTGATCACATAGTGCATGACTTATTCATTTGCTCCACTATATTTTTTATTTATTATACTTGATGACATGAATGTATTGATACATCCATTCATGGTATGTGTCAAAGATAGAAAGACCCTTTACTCTACTAAGAAGAGTAACCAAATATTTATCTTCCTCAATGAAGTCACTATAATGGAAGGTCTTAGGTTATCTAGCAATTGTGGGCCTTGGATTCTTCAACGAATTATCATTTATATTTTTTAGATACTTGTCTGAGTGTTTCTCATGATAGGCTTCAGCTATTTTCATGTCTATGTTAGCATATACATAAATGCTTAGACATTTGAAGATAGTGTCAAATAAATCCTCATCCAAGCTGATGATCTTTTTACCATCTGCACCTTTGACACTTCTTCTCTCAATATAAAAATGGTTGGCCACTACAAGCACAAACTCTAGATTTTGTGCAAACATAGGAAAAGCTAAAACCACATGAATACCACTATTAATGGTAGAATTCATGTTATAGTATTGAGGTGGCTTTTTGACCCTTTTGAGAAACCCTTCCAAGTCCACATGACCTATTTCAGTATCTCTAATGTTATCATTGTTATATTATAGTAAAGAAGGTGGAAAAATTGGATATGGATCTTACTTTTTGAACTTCATGGTTTTCTTGCTAGGAGATGGCTCTATCATCTGTTAGTGGAGCTAAAACTGCACTGGGTAGAACAAGCCTTCCAAAATTAGAAGAAAACCACCATTTCATCTTCATAAGAAACTTTGTGAGAAACATTCTTCATTTGAAGTAGATGGCCCAGAGAACATCATTTGTGATAGAAACCCCAGTTTTACTTTTGAAATACAATGGTGCAAATCAGGTTTATAACCTTGATTTACACTTAGCTCTTTTTTTTGAATCACAACGTAAATGTGTAATTCAAGTTTATAAACCCGATTTACACTTGGGAGAAAAAGAAAACATACATGGTGTAGTTTGGGTTTACAAATCAAAATTACACCTTTTACAAGTGGGAAGGCATGATATATTTCAAGTTTGTAAAACCGAACTATAGCTTAGAATGCATTTTGATGTGGTTGTGTGGTTCAAGGTTACAACTGTGTAGTACACCATGATAATGACTACTATGAAAAAGGTGTGGTTCAGGGTTACAACTTCAAATCACAGTTTAAAAAAGTTCATGACTGGTGTGGTTTGGTGTTGAAACCCTAACCAACACCATTTCAATATGTTATGAAAATATTTATGTAGTGGTGTACTTCAGAGTCATGACTTTGAATGACACCATTGAGTAGTGTTTAGTTTGGTAGTGTCATTTGGAGCCATGGCCTCAAACTACACCTCTTTTTGAAGCTCAAAGGAAAATGCATAGTGGTCATGCAATTTAGGGTTATGAGCCCTAACTACATGTCCATCATGTAGTTAGGTACCTAATCCTAAATAGCATGATAAGCACATGGTTTCCAAAAAAATGATAGTGTTGTCTAAGTTTATGAACTTGAATGACACCATGTGGTAGGGAATAAAAAAATTGTGATGTCATTTGGGTTCATAAGCTCGAACAACATCACTCTAGTAAAAAATGAAACATCCATTATTACAAGACATAAAAAATAATGAAATCCCCAATCAGGCTAGGGCTTGAAAATAAACAATGAGAAATAAGAGAAACTTACCCCAGATCAAAATGCAAAAAATTCAAACAATGAATAAGAAATCTCTAACAATAGTGAAAGAGACAATGAAGAAGATGATTGATAAGAACATAAGAAGGACATGAAAATGACGAAAATAGTAAGGAAGAAAGGGATCAAAAACAAAAAAGAAACCAATTTACATACAATCACCTAGCATTTAATGTCACTCATACCAAACTCAAACATAAAGAGGTGTATTTTGAGGTTATGAACCTAAAATGCATCTAAAATGTGTATTTCGAGTTTGTAGCCCCAAAATGCACATAAGTCACAAAAAAGAGTGCATAATTACTCTGAAAATTCACATAGAACTAAAAAATCAATATGTTTTAAAAGAACACTTAATGAAAATTAAAAAGAAAAATTGGACTCAAATCAAGGCATTTTCACAAAGGTTAAAGTATGGACACAAGAGAGTCAAAATTTCCTTGATTTACGTGCTTAGAGCACATGGGCTAAAAATTTGGAAAGAAATTGTAGGGGTTATCCCATGTTTGTGCCATAGCTAAAAATGGGTATAACAGAATGTGAAAAAAGGTACTAACTGAAAGTAATGGTGTCTATATCTATTGTTGAAAAACACCCAAAGATTATTTTGATGGCTTTAAAGAAAGAATAAAACTATAATTATAACAATAGCTTTGAGATATAGACCCTAGTAGTCTTCACCTTGAATGATTCACTTAAAGGACTTTAAACTCAAGTTATTAAGGTTTGAGTGGGAGTTTGTGTTGCCCCTGAAACTAGTGCTCATAGAGGATAACATCTCGATCATCCATGAGTATAGGGATAAAATCTGAGATTACTTTTTGTCAAAGGTTTCCATGCATCATTAATACACTTGTAGTTTAGGAAGGTCAAACCAAAATTAATTACATTGTACAATCCATTTGTGATGAAAAACTCTCACCTTCAATTACTTTATTTTTACCATCTTCCAAGAACTTAAGAACTAGGGAATAATTGATTTAATATTGTGCATGTAGTCTTTACTATTTTCCCAAGAATTCCATGTACACATTGTATGATAGGCTGTCAATCTTAAGAAAAATATTGCACCCCCTTGTTAAGGGTACCATAGGTAATCATTTTTGAGAATGAGATACCCTAAGTTGTGCCAGACTTGCCATTATTGAAATTATTAAAATCACAAATACCATTTGCAAAAGAGTAAGAAGGTTTAGGATGAATAGAGAAGATATGATTATTATAATAGGAAGAACCACCATTCAAGGAAAAGGACTTGTACATAGAAACCTCATAAATACAAAAACTCAAAAACTCTTTAAAGCACCTTGTTTTTTCAACATGTTTCGGAAGAGGACATAAACATAGCTATATTTATTATATATAAAAATAAAAATTTATAGATCATTTATTTACAAATTTTGGTGCATCTCCAAGTATTTCCTTTGAAAACATTGTATAGATACTAAAATTCTTATCACAATATTGAATCGGAAAATATTGCCTTGGGAGAAAAATTACCTTGGTATATGTATGCATAACCAAAAACTAAATGGTGTGGGATCATACAAACAAAGTATCTGAACTCCTTCAATTAAAAAATAATTTCATGTATAGTCAACCCTCCTATTGATTCAAAAATATGATATTTCATTGTGTATTGTAGAGAAGTGATCCTTCCTCACTTAAACTAGGATATCCATAATGGTAAAAAAGTAAATTTTTGGGAAGATTCCTAGAATGGTTTACTGATAGGGAGGATCCTAGATTGCTTGAGTCAGCTTGACTCACTCTAAGGCTTTCTTCCTAGCCTAACCTAAGAATTCTCCTCTCTCTATTCCCCTAATCCACTCTAGGTCCTCATTACCGAGGTTTGATACTCTTCTCTTTGTGAATTCACTTGCGTAAATCCACCAACTCACTAATTCACTGGATCTCACCAGACACCTTGCAAGGTTTTCTCTACCATGGATTATACATACAACTTCTACAAAGTTATTTTCCTCCTCATGCTTGGATCTTCTCTCCCTTTGATCCCATCTTCCCTTGGTCTGAGGCTAACAGCCTAGACTCCAGTCTACCCTACAAGTGATTCCTCTTGGTCATTGATACCTAGTCGGGCTATCATCAAGCTCACCTAGGTCCAGTACTGAAATGGCGAATGCCATTCCCTGGTCTTCTACATATAGAACTCTACTATACATGGCTGGCTCTTCTTGAAAAACTCCAATGGTCATGTGGATCCCATGATGGAGAATCAAGACAGAGCCATGTTTATACTACTTGTCACCAATAGAAAATAAGAATGGAAAGACAACATTATCTATAGAGCTGAACTTGGCATGACTTCAAAACTGGAACTCACAAAACTTAGAAAAGTCACATCTACTCTATCACACTGGCATTTAAAGATTTAAACCATTATTTACAGTTACAAACACAAATTGAACTTTGAGAAAAGAAACCAAAAAATGGTTTACAGATTGCTATTCAAAAGATGTTCTTGTTCTTCATGGAATTGAATCCATCCAACCTCCTTCTAACCTCTTTACAAAATTCCCATTCGGTCTTTTATAGCCTCTATGACATGTCATGAAACATCCCTAATAGACGAGATAGAACTCGACACAATCAGTTTCCTACTGTAACTATTTTTCAACCTTCATTGGGTCATTGGGTTAGCACCGCAACACTTATCCTAACATCTGATGGCAGCTTACAACTCACTTCCCTTTCTATCGGGTCATTGGGTTAGCCTCAAAATAGTTACTCTGATGTCTGATGAAATTTTACCAATTGCACACTTCCTCATTGGTTTCCATCAAGTCATCGGAGTAGCATTGAAACACTCCTACCGATGGCCAATGGTGCATTCCCAATAGAATGATTTCCCATCAAGTTATCAGCTTAGCCTAAAACACCTCCTACCAATGGCCAATGGTGTGCTCCAAACCATATGCTTTCCCATCAGGTTATCGAGCGGCACAAAAACTAGTTATGTCGATACCCTATGGCTCTACTTCGACTTGCTCCACTCTGCTGGCGACCTCATCAGACTATCAGGGTAGGTGGAAAATACTCCCACCGATAGTCGATGGCACCCCATCGAGTTATCGAGATAAGTATAGACAATACATGAAATTTGCAAATTAAGTCATAATGCACTCCAAGCTCCAAATAGACAACCTAATGGACTAGAACCAGTCCTTATGCCAAAATTGCCAAAATTGAAAAGGGTATTTTCTCACCCTTAGGTGCTCCTGCACCATACTCCCCACACAAAAAATCAAGTCCCACGTGGGGGCAGCAAGGAAACACCAATGCCCAATCTTTTGAAGTTAGATTCTGCAACCCAAGTGGCTTCGGCTTTAGGTAAGGTGTGCCACTTGATTAAGTGTTCCATATACATGCCATGCCTCATTTGCTTCTTCACCTTGGAATCTAAAATCTATTCTGCCTATGGTTTAGAAACAGGTGGTACTAGAATATCATTGAGAGTAGTTTCCCCTTCTGGATTCCTTCCATATGGTATTGCTATCGGTTCTTTAAACTGAACCAAGTCTTGGACATTAAACATAGGGGACAATGCCAAATTGTCGGGTAAGTCCACCTTAGGCATTTGAGCCATATTTAGCCAAAATTTTGCAAGGACCTATTCTCCTCATCTAAATCTTACTAGAGACTCCCTTTTGCAATCTTGCCTTTTTCAGATGTACCATAACCATGTCTCGTACTGCAAATTGAATGTCTTTTCTCCTCTCATCTGCTTTAGCCTTAATCCTTTGCGCAACATGGGTCAAGGTTCTCTGCACTTGTTCATGCACCTCTTTATAGACTGAGTGAAATCCTCTGCATGTCCACTTCTTCCTTCTAGGCTTCCCAAATCTCGAAGTTCACAACACCATGTGGGTGGAGTCCATAAACAATCTAAAAAGGACTCTTACCTGTAGTTCTATTAACACTGTCATTGTATGCAAATTTTGCCTATGGTAGCACCTGATCCCACATTTGTCCATATTCTTTTGTCAAACACCTTAGAAGATTACCCATTACTTGGTTAATGACCTCAATTTGACCATTTGTCTACGGATGGTACCCAGAACCAAACGAAAGGTTAGTTCCCAGTCTTGTCCACAGATTTTTCCAGAAGTGTCCCATAAACTTCACATCCTTGTCTAAAACTATACTGAGAGGCAGCCCATGAATTCTTACCACCTCTTTGAAAAATAAATGTGCAATGTAACTAGCATCATGCATGCTCTTGCATGGAACAAAATGACTCATTTCGCTAAACCGGTCAACAATGACAAAAATACTATCTAGGACAGTCTTGGTTTTTGGCAAACCCACAATAAAATCCATGTTGATGCACTCCCACAGTCTTTTGGGAATTGGTAAAGGCTGGTATAGTCTAGCATTTGAGATAGTACCCTTGGCTTTCTGACACACAAAACACTGCTCAACATACTTCTTGATATCTTTATGCATTTTTGGCCAATAATAAAATCTTTGCACTAACTCAAGTGTTTTATTCAGACCAAAATGTCACTAAGACTTCCATTATGTTTTTCCTGTATGAGATTTTCCCTCATAGATCCTCTTGGCACACATAATTGACATCCTTTATAAAAAGACCACTCTGCAATGTGTAATCTACATACTGGCTATTGAAATGATTATTAAACTCACTGCATACCTTGTATAACTCAGAGAAGTCTTCATCTTCCTTGTAAAGCTCCTTGAAACTCTCCACACCTATGCTCTCCAGAGTCAATTCTTGGATAGTGAAAATTTTTCTACTTAATGCATCTGCTACCTTGTTCAACTGTCCCTTTTTGTGCTTGATAGTGAAAGTGTATACCTATAGGTATTCTATCCATTTGATGTGTCTATTGCTCAACTTTTCTTGAGAATTGATAAAACTCAAGGCTTGGTTATCTGTAAACACTACAAATTCTTTGGGAAAAAGATAATGCCTCCACTTCCTAAGAGCTTGCACTAAGGCATAAAATTCTAAGTCATAGGATGAGTATCTCTTCTTAGCTTCATTCAATTTCTCACTATAGAATGCTACTGGTCTTCCCTCTTGGTTTAAAACAACTCCTACTGCTATATGACTAGAATCACATTCTAGGGTAAACAAGTTATTAAAACTCGGTAAAACTAGGATGGGTTGGGTAGCTATCCACCTTTTGAGAGACTCAAACCCCTGGTCAGCTTCTTTAGTCCACCTAAACTTAGTTTTCAACCTACCCTTAATTTTATCAAGAACAGGAGCACAAAATTCACTAAAACCTCAAATGAACTTCCTGTAAAATTGGGCAAGTTCATGAAAACTTCTTACCTCAGTAGTAGTTTTTGGTGTAGGCCAACTCTGTATTGCTTCCACCTTGCTAGGATCCATTTCCAAAGTACCTTGGGATACAACAAAACCCAGATAAATGAGTTCTTGTTTCATGAATTCACATTTTTCAAGGTTGGTTGCCAACTGTTCCTCATACAGTTTCCTTAATACAATCTGCAAGTGTTCAAGATGCTCTTCCTCTTTTTTGCTGAATATGAGAATATCATCAAGGTATACCACTATAAATCTACCTATGTAGTCCTTCAACACCTCATTCGTCAACCTCATGAAGGTGCTAGGGATGTTAGTAAGCCCAAATGCCATAACTAACCACTCATATAACCCCTTTGTAGTCTTAAAAGTTGTTTTCCATTCATCCCCTTCTTTAAACTAGATCTGGTTATATCCACTCTTTAAATCCAACTTAGTGTAATATTTTGCTTCTCCAAGACAATCCATTAAATCCTCAATTGCAGGGATTGGAAATATGTATCTTATGGTGATTATGTTTATTGCCCGAGAATCAATACATAATCTCCATTTGCCTCCTTTCTCGGTTGCTAACACCATTGGTACAACACATGGGCTTATACTTTTTCTGATTAGACCTTGATCAAGCAGCTCTTGTACTTGTCTTGCTACTTATTTGTTTTGTTCAGGAGTCATCTTATATGCATCCTTATTAGGCAGTGATGCTCTGGGTATAAAGTCTATCTAGTGACTTACTGCTCTAGGAGGAGGTAGTATTGTGGGTGTTCCATCACTCACAATGTCCTTGAGTTGTTCTAACAACTATTGAACCTCTTTAGGTAAACTTTCTTGTTTAGTCTTCTTTTCTTGACTAGGTTTCACTAAGAGAGCATAATGTTCTCCATCTCCTTTCTTGAGATCTCTCAAAAATTCTTTTCCTCCAGTCAAAAACACATTAGGACCACTAGTCTTGGTTCCTTCATCCTCTACCAAAGATTGAATCATGTATGTCACCCCTTGCTTTGTGAATGCATAAGAGTTTTTTTCTCCATAATGGATGGCCTTTTTGTCAAATTGCTATGATCTACCTAGAACCAAATGATAGGCATCCATGGGTAGAACGTCACATAAAATTTTGTCAGAATATTTCCCAATTGCAAATTCAACCCATACTTGTTCATTTACTAACACATGTTGTCCTTTATTCAACCATGTGACCTTGTAAGGATGACTATGTGGCATGCTACTCAACCCAAGTTTACTTACTGCTTCTTCGAAGATGATATTGTCTATTGATCCTAAGTCAATGATCACATTATAGACCTTACCAAGTATCTTTCACTTTACTTTGAAAAGAGACTTCCTCTATTTAGGTTCTTCCTTAACCGGTTCCCTTATTAGCACTCTTCTAACCATCAGATTCTCACCATTCTCTGAGTCAAGGTTTACTTCAAGAGACTTCACACTACTAGAATCCTCTTGCACATAATTCATTCTTTTCTCTGAATGTGATGAGGTTTCCTTCTCTAGACACCTATAGGCAGGATGACCAAAATTACTACAGTGGTAACAGTTCATGTTTGCAAAGTATGAACCTCCGCCAGAACTTCCAAATCTACCTCTATTTTTGTTGTTGTTATGACCTCTTCCTCTACCATAATTTCCTCTTCCACTGGATTCATTAGTCTTCTTAGTCAATTTTGACTCTCCTTGTGATCTTACTTCACTTCCTCTATAACCTTTTGAATCTCAGCCTCTACCTCTGCCTCTACTAGTGCTATCATGTTTCTTCTTATTCTTTTCTTCTACTTTCAGGGCCAACTGATAACATTTGTGAAGGGTATTTGGACTCAACAAACTTAATTCCTCTTGTATGTTCCATCTCAGACCATTAAGATACCTTTCTACTCTAATGCTTTCATCCTCCATCACTTTTGACCTTAGACGCAACTTTTGGAAATCTTCAGTGTAGGTACTTACATCTAACTCCTTTTGCCTTAGGTTTTGTCTTTTCCTATGCAACTGCACTTCATAATCCTCAGGAAGATAAGTCTCTCTAATTTTTCCTACCATCCCTTTCCAAGTAGAGATGGGGATCTTACCTTTTCTTTCTCTCTCATTTTGTATAAACTTCCACCAAGTAACGACAACAACTCTCATTCTTGACTTAGCCACCTTAACCTTTTGGGCCTCTATCATACCTTCACACTCAAAATGATTTTCCATACCCTCTATCTGTTCCATTACTGACTCTGCTTCCATCTTGCCACTAAATAGTGGTACAACTTCTAAAGACTTTCCACTCATTTCCTTCAAATCCTTCAAGAATGGTTCTTGATCAATAACAGGGTCTGGGGCAAGGACTTAATCCTATATAGCCACCATTTTACCCTTCTCTTCTATCTTCCCACTCACTTCTTCTATCATGACTTCCATTTCACCTAGTTTCTACTCCAACAACTCCAACCTTTCCTTGAGCAATTGGTTTTCATCTTCTTGGTCAGCGACCTGCTTGGCCAATTCTACATTGATCACCATCTTTACTCCTTCTGATACTAGATTAGTCTTACACTCTTCACCCCAAATCTTTAACTAGATCTGATACCAATCTGATAGGGAGGATCCTAGATTGCTTGAGTTAGCTTGACTCACTCTAAGGATTTCTTCCTAGCCTGACCCAAGAATGCTCCTCTCTGTATTCCCCTAATCCACTCTAGGTCCTCACTACCGAGGTTTGGTATTCTTCTCTTTGTGAACTCACTTGCATAAATCCATCAACTCACTAATTCACCGGATCTCACCAAGCACCTTGCAGGGTTTGCTCTACCATGAATTATACCTACAACTTCTACTAAGTTGTTTTCCTCCTCATGTTTGGATCTTCTCTCCCTTTGATCACATCTTCCCTTGGTCTGAGGCTAATAGCCTAGACTCCAGTCTACCTTGCAAGTGATTCCTCTCGGTCACTGATACCTAGTTGGGCTATCATCAAGCTCGCCTAGGGTCAGTCTACTAAAATGACCGATGCCATTCCTTGGTCTGCTACATATAGAACTCTAATGTACATGGCTAGCTCTTCTTGACAACCTCCAATGGTCGTGTGGATCCCATGACAGAGAATCAAGACAAAGCCATGTTTATACTACTTGTCACCAAAATAAAATAAGAACAGAAAGATGACGTTATCTACAAAGTCGAACTTGGCACGACCTCAAAACAGGAACTCACAAAACTCAAAAAAGTCACATCTACTCTATCACATTGGCATTTAAAGATTTAAACCATTATTTACAGTTACAAATACAAATTGAACTCTAAGAAAAGAAACCAAAATACGGTTTACAGATTGCTATTCAAAAGATGTTCTTGTTCTTTGTGGAATCAAATCCATCGAACCTCCTTCTAACCTCTTTATAAAATTCCCATTGGGTCTTTTATAGCCTCTATGACATGTCATGAAACATCCCTAATAGACGAGATCTAACTCAACACAATCAATTTCCTATTGTAACTATTTTTTAACCTCCATCAGGTCATCGAGTTAGCATCGCAACACTTATCCCAACATCCGATGGCAGTTTACAACTCACTTCCCTTTCTATCGGGTCATCGGGTTAGCCTCAAAATAGTTACTCTGATGTCCGATGACATTTTACCAATTGCACACTTCCTCATTGGTTTCCATCGTGTCATTAGAGTTGCATTGAAACACTCCTACCGATGGTCGATGGTGCGCTCCCAACAGAATGCTTTCCCATCAGGTTATCGACGTAGCCTAAAATACCTCCTACCGATGGCCGACGGTGCACTCCAAACCATATGCTTTCCCATTGAGTTATCAGGAAGCACAAAAAATAGTTATGTTGATACCTGATGGCTCTACTTCAACTCACTCCACTCCCTTGGCAGCCTCATCGGCTATCGGGAAAGGTGGAAAACACTCCCGTCAATAGCTAATGGCACCTTATCGAGTTATCAGGATAAGTATAGCCAATACATGAAATTTGGAAAAGAAGTCAAAATGAACTCCAAGCTCCAAACAAACAACCTAATGGACTAGAACCAGTCCTTATGCCAAAATTGCCAAAATTGAAAAGGGTATTTGCTCACTCTTTGGTGCTCCTACACCATTTACCCCTTTCAACATTTCTAAAGCTTTTGATGTGTACCTATATTTTGAAAGAAATTTTGGGAAGTAAGCTTAAAGATTACTTTAAGGTCATAGGTGAGGTAATGAAAAAATTAAAATGATTTTTTTTTTTATAATTACCTCATTTTATAGGACTAATGTAATATCCTTCACAACATTCTAGAGAAAAAAAATCTACTTAGAAAAGAAAAATGAATTATTTCGGACTCTATCAAAATCCAATCATAATTGTTTCTAGATTATGTTGGCGAAAAATCCACACTCCAAAAGAGCAACACTTTGTATTATTGGTAATCAAAAGTGGTTACAACATAATCTTAGAGCCAAGCTCATTCAAATGGGTCTTCAACAATGACAAATAGTTTGGAATGTTTTTGGTAGCATAATAGTATCATCAAAGACTTAATATTACTACACAAAATGTACATGTTGTAGTGTCATAAATTGTATCCTTATATAATTTCACACTATATTTGACACCTACTTAAGTGTGTATCCCCTAAATCATTTTAAGCATATTTGGGCTTTATTCTATGCTACAACTTCATTACTAGTCCCACAATTTAATTATCATCAAATACTTAAATTAGGAATAAATATAACATCACAAAACTTAACACGTGTGAATCCCTTTTGGAGGAAAATAGGTGACATGGCTCTAGAGTCCTACCAAAATCTCCTAAAATTGTTACTAGTGTAAGTGTCGTCCTTCATATTTTCAAATTTGATCTCAATTTTGAACTTGATCATTTTATGACAACTTTTTTTATATTAAAAATACCTTGTCAAACCTATGCAAAGAACATCTTCTATCATTCATGAGGTCCAAGTTACAATTCAATTGAACAAGCACTTCAAATCTAAGTATTCAACATTGGGAAATAGACTACACACTCTACATCAAGTGTGATTTTATGTTTTTCATTTATGTTTATCATGTTAATGCATTAACACATGTGGGACTTTTCTAAAGAGCATTGCATTGTCATATTTATGTGATATTTCATGAGAGGGTTTCATGCCTAAGGTATATAATCATTTGATTTAAACATTTCCATTATTATTTAGCTTATATCCTACCTAGTACAAGCTCTCTTTTTCATCAATCATAGTTGTTGTGGAGGTGGAAATACCAACACAGGGTTTGACTTAGGTAAGCCCCTAGACAACACAACCATTTATTCCCTATTTTTGTGTGCGTAGGTTCATATTTGATAGTAGTGACTATTACATGAGTACAAAGATGACAATGATAGTTAGTTCTAGTTTTTTAACAAGAGGAAACACTAAGACTAAGGCACCCAACACACTAGTTTAACAACTTTTGGATGGATTGTTGGGAGATAGATATATACAACCTCCTAACTACATTTTGTATCCATTCTATCAGTTTGGACACCCCCTAGAGTAGGGTGCCCTGCACACCAATCTAGCAGTTTTAGTTCTAGGTTGTAGGTCCAAGTTCCTTTCTATGTCCTCTTTCTAGATCTAACCTACTATGCTAGTTTTTTCTTCTATAATTTACTATTATCACTAAACGTCATTATTTTCTATCTCAAATTCATTGCAGAAAAGAAACATAAACCTAAGTGTTCATCTCTCCTATTAGGACTATAAGTAGATCTATATGTGTTTCAATCATATGCTATAGAGATTTGAGAGCTTAGTTTGCATCCATATGCCTGGGATCCAATTTTGATACATATCAAAAGTATATAATATATAGGATTCAAATGACAAATATTAAGACATACAAGATGAATTCCAAGGATTTCCACATGGAAAGAATACAATGCATGTATGCTCTCAAATATCCCTTCCTAACATGCACAATGGTTGCATAAATACAACACCCTTGCATTTAAAGAATTGTCATGATTGGGACCCACATGTCATAATCATCTCCAATTCCAATGCCTTCCTCAACATGCATATGGCCTCTTGAACATGTAGTAAAATTTCATCCATGCAAACCCCTTACATACATAGGAACCTACATCAAATGGGTCCCACCTATCATAAATTAATCATATTTGAATTACACTATCATAATCTATCATTTGATAAGTTGATCAAAAAACCTATCATAATTAGTCATAATAACTCTTAGGACATGACACTTGTCACAATTTTAGCTTCATAGAGGGGTTTGTCAAGTGGGATGCCTATCTGCACATAATTATCTTGTATGTCATCCTAATCATGCCTCCCATGTGGGATGCAACCTCACCAAAATAAGCCTTATAGAATGACACCATTAGAAAGACCTGCTGGAAAGGAAAACTCTTGCTGACGCTAATGATCAAACTATTTCGGGCACTGCTAGTAAAGTCAGCAAAATCAAGGATTGTTTCAAGAGTATTGCAGAATAGAGTTTAAGAATCCTGAAGATTTTTGCTAGCAACACTAATACTCTCATCAACAAATTGGACAAGGAGAAGGAGACCCTAGATATTGACCCTGACACTGAAGGCACAAGAGACGCTCAAGGACCTAGAACTAGAACCAGAGGCAAAAAGAAAGAAAAGAAACCTAACAAGGACCTGGATGATCTCAAAGGTGTTGGGGCCACCTATGACCAGTTGGTGAAAAAGGCAGAGGACGTAACTCCTGAAGATTATAGCTGTGTAGCGCTTTCTTAGTTTCTTTGCTATTTTTTTCTTTAGCTGTCTTTTTGGTTTGCTGGCTTTTTTGCCAGTCATTTTTTAAGCGGTTTATAAGCTCTAGACTTTTAGATGTCTTATCTTAATCTCCTATGTTAAAGGTTTCAGGTCTTGAAAACCTATTTTTCTAAATTAATCAGAACTCAAATTACTAGAATCACATCATCATAATCATACCAAACTTGAAGAACACTAACCACAATGACTGTCAACCTAGAAAAATAACTTGTTGAGCTCCAAATCACAAACCACATGAATTGAAGACACACATGAACATACCAAACACTCTTCCAAATCCACAAATCAAGATATTGCAATGTCGAGCAATGCAAATCAAAATACCAAAACTCTACCAGCACTGAACAATAAAAAAACCAATCACAACATAGATAACCACAACTCACTCAAATATTCATGTGGACCCTTGAAAATTGCACTGAATCATCTATAGACAATCCTCTACAAACCCTTTAATTTGCAAACTTCGATCATCAAGTTGTTGAAAAAACCAACTAACTCATCTCAGTACATCACTATCACAAAGAAAGAAATATGTTGACATCAATGACAATGCATCTCTCAGATATCACTAAAGCACATATTTGTAGCATACTAATAGCTATCTTCCCAAACATCCAATAATCTCCTCCTTTGGTATTTATGGCAACATATGATGTGAAAAAAATTCAATGACAAAGAAATCAACAACTTTCTCAAATAACTCTCTCCCCCTAAATCACTACACATTTTTTCACATGAATCTCTCCCCATTTGACATTAATGACAAAGACACATATTTGCACCACAAAACTCAAAACTCACTCATTGACTACTCCCCCTCAGTAGAAGCCTCAACTCATGAATTCAGATGACAAGATATGATTGTGAAATGCA
This sequence comes from Cryptomeria japonica, assembly GCF_030272615.1. Lineage (NCBI taxonomy): Eukaryota > Viridiplantae > Streptophyta > Pinopsida > Cupressales > Cupressaceae > Cryptomeria > Cryptomeria japonica. Next base: position 509,779,993 of record NC_081405.1, read on the forward strand.
CTAGACTAATGCATACCAATGCATCTTAGTTCTGACCAGGAGGGGAAATCACCCCTAATGTCCCTCTAAGATACTCAAAAGTATATTTAGGCAAAGGATTCAAAAAGATATTTGCAATCTATTCCTTTGTAGGCACATACTCGAATCTGACTTCCTTCTCATTTAGCTTGTCAATCAAAAAGTGAAACTTGATTGATATATGCTTAGTCTTGGATTGCAACATTGGACTCTTAGAAATGTTAATTGCACTTGAATTGTCACAATAAATAGAAATAGGCTCATTATACACAACTCCAATACGTTTCAACATCTGTTTCATCCACATCACTTGAGTACAGTTGTTAGTAGCAGCAATATATTCCACCTCTACAGTAGATAGAGAAATTGATTTTTTCTTTTTTCTCAACCAAGAAACCAATCTCTATCCCAACAAAAATGCATCATCACTAGTACTCTTTCGATCATCAAAATATCCTTCCCAATCAGTATCAGTAAAAGAACTCAAAGTAAAATCATCATATTTAGGGTAACATAAATAAAAATCAATAATTCCTTTCAAATATCTGAAAATTCTTTTAATAGCTACAACATGAGATTCCTTTGGATCAACTTGAAATCTAGAAACAAGGCAAATAACATTCATGATATCTGCTCTAGTTTGAGTCAAATATATCAAATCGTTAATCATAGATCTGTATTTGGTATGATTTTCTTTAGGGGTACCATCATCCTTAGTTAAATTACACCCAGTCACCATAGGGGTACCAATTGGCTTTATATCCTCTAAACCAGTCTTCTTCAATAAATCTTTCACATACTTGGACTATGATATAAAAATCCCTTTTTCTGACTGAGTAATTTGTAATCCCAAAAAAATTCATCTCTCCAATCATAGACATTTCAAATTCATTCTACATTTCATTAGAAAACTCTTTGCACAAACTATCATTTCAAACAAAAATAATGGCATCAACAAAATCTTCAAGAATCATAATGTTATCATGATCAATCTTGATGTACAGATTACTATTAGTAGTACCTTTTTTAAATCCAAGATTCACTAAATACTTATCTAATCTGGCATACCATGCTCTTGGCACTTGCTTCAATCCATATAATTCTTTTTTCAACTGGTAAACCATATCTCTTTGATTAGTCAACAAAAATCCATCTAGTTGCTCTATGTACACCTCTTCTTCCAATTCACCATTTAGGAATGCTGACTTGACATCCATCTGATAGATTTTGAAATCCTTGTAAGTAGCATAAGAAAGAAATAATCTAATAGCTTCAATCCTTGCCACTGGAGCAAAAGTCTCTTCAAAATCAATTCCTTCCATTTGAGAATATCCTTTACAAACAAGTCTAGCTTTGTTTCTAAAAACTTCACCTTGCTCATTCAATTTGTTCTGGAAGACCCATTTAATTCCTATTACATTTTTGTCCTTAGTGGTCTGGGAACAAGAATCCATGTATTGTTCTTTTCAATCTTATTCAATTCTTCTTCCATTGCTTTTACCCAATGTTTATGTTTACATGCTTTATTCAAATCCTTAGGTTCAATCTTAGAAATCAAATAATATTCAACTTGATCTTCTGCAATTCTTCTTCTAGTCTTAACGCCTTTATTTCTATTTCCTATAATGTGATTTTTAGATTGATTCAATCTTACATACTTGGGACTCTTAGGATTTTCTTGATTTTCATACTCTTGAGTTCTTTCTTCTACACTTGCACTAGTCCCTTCGCCTTGATTCACTAGATTCACTAGAATAATCTGAACTTGATTCTTGGTCAGCAGTTGCTTTCCTTTATTTGCACTGTCACTTTGATCATTTGAATCATACCTGCAAAATTTGTATTGTTTCTCATTGCTTTGATCAACCCTAATATTAGCACTCTCAACTATCTTTCTCAATCTCTTGTTATAACACTAGTAGGCCTTGCTTTTAGAGGAACAACCAAGAAATATTCCTTCATCATATCTAAAATCAAACTTCCCTAAATATTCATCCCTTTTGATATAACATTTACTTCCCAAAATTCTAAAATATTTAACAATAGGAGCATGACCAAACCATAATTCATAAGGAGCCTTATTGGTATCACCTTTGATAAGTAAGAGTGTACACTGCAATACTCACAACTTCTCTCCAATAAACATGCAGAACATTTCCTTGCAACATCATTGTCCTATCATATTCTTGAATGGTTCTATTATTCCTTTCCACAACTCCATTTTGTTGAGGGGTTCTTGAAGCAGACAACTATCTTCTTATCACATGCTCTTCACAATTGTTTGCTTCACCAATAGGAACAATAACTAAAGCTAAAGTCTCAACCCGAAGTTTGGATATTCACTTTGTGAAGTTATTATCTCCATAACTGAAATTCATTTGTCTATCAACCCAGGGACGTATTACTTGAAATGGGTATGCACTATATATGCACTAGGTTCTTGCAATAGCTATTTTGCATTACTGCAGCAACTAAACTTATTTAAAATAAGTAAGAAAGACTTATAAAAAATGAATGGCTACAGGAAAAGTTTTCACTAACATAAAACCCAATTAAAGAACTTGTAAACTAAGTCCGAAGCTGACAAACAAGAATTACTCTATTTACTTTGGCTGTAGGAACAGTCATAGGATTTGTTTCGAGTGGTCGCAGGAACAATCAATTTCCAGAACAACTACTGTAGAAGAAAGGGAAAATAAGTTAACAAATGCATAGGAATACTCACCAAGTGGGCCCCCTTGGATGAGCATATCCAGGCTTCCAAAGATAACTCCAAATACTTTGAATAGTATCACTTTATTCATTGTTCTTCAAAGGTTGATACAACACATAGAATGAAAGAAAGTTAAATATACTCTGCAACTTTATTTCTAAATATTTTTTATCTCTTCCCCTTCTCTTTCTCTAACCTTAGAGAAGAGGTGCAAACTCTTATTTAAAAGAAAACTACAACAACTCCCTACAATATAGGTCACGCCAATGAAACAAGGCGAAGAATATTTATGACAGAGAACAACCAGAGTTAAGCCACTGAAAACGTGGATCACTACTAAACCACAACCAAGAATATAGCATGGCAATATTACAAGATTTAATATTTACTAAAGACAGACATAAATGAGTCTTGTGCGCCCTGCTACTCCTTTTCCACTATGTATGCCCATTATTCTCTTTATTGTTTTGAACTTATAATTGCCTCTTGAATATCTCCAACTGCCTTACTGATGTGACAGAAAAACTGCCACTGCAACATCTTATTTATTCCTGCAATTAAAAAGATAGAACATACAAGCATAAACATATATCTATTTTAATTAATCAAAATAGTTATATATTTCACACATGATATCACCTATGATAATCCCATGGCAACAAGAATAATTGGTCAAGACAAAATAGGTTTTAACGAGTTCAGTTAACATTTGTAATACATATAGTCAAACTCTAATACATCATTACTATCCCATTATACAAATTAAAACATGGTAAAAACTTATGAGTTTTAAGAATAAAAGGAGCTAATATCTCATCTCATCATTCCCCCCAGCTTAGTGTCTTGTTGATCCTCTAGTAAGAGGAAAATTTCTGATTTGGGCACTTACTCACAAGTCACCAATAGTTCCCTGTCCTATCCCTCCTGTAGCCAAATTCCAATAAAATACCCTCATTTTTTCCACTCAGGCCCATCTGGCTTCTTTAGTGGCCTCCTCATATGGTTTATCTACAACCTTGCATCCCATTAATGGCCACATAAGGATAGGTGGCTGAAATATAAATGGTAGCTAGTTATTTCTCTTCACCCTACCCAAATGGATGTATTTAGGGGCTCTTTGTATAGCTGCATGAAAATTAGGCAGTGAATGAGGTTCACCCTGTTTTAATTCTTCTGGAAGATTATTCCAACACTGAACCAGACAGTCCATTGCAGCTGCATTTTCATTTTTAATCAAATGTTCATATTCTTGGTATGTTTCCTCTCTTATTGGTAACACTTGGCTCCTTACATCAGATCTTTCTAACAATTTTTGCCAATCATAATAAAGAAGTTATGGATTCTTGGCTTCATCTCTGAGTGGTAATGGACAGTCAAATTCCAAATTTCTATATGTTTTGGCCTAAGTCACCATGCTGATTTCATTTTGCACCCATGACATTAATGCTTTTATGTGAATGTCACCAATGTATAACAAGGGATTCCATTCACTGTCAGAAGTTATAGCATAGTTATGCAATTAGAGTTCACATAACAAATTCTTAACAGTTATTGGAGAGGTTTTATAAACACTATAGAATTCTTTTGGGGTATCCAAAGAAGGAATAAGCTCTCTAAAAATGTGGTTTAGCTTAAAACTTAAATACTACTCTTTTAGATGCAAAGCATAAACCCTTGGAGGAGCCCTACATTGTATCAACTTAGGAACCATACTGGCAATTGTGTCAACTTTAGCTTTTAATTTCTCAATCTGATTATCCCTCTTTTCAATTTCTTTCTATTGTTTACCAATAATCCCATGTAACCTAGCCCTCTCTATCTCCCACTACCTATAAAATGTAAGTGCAATAGAAAAACAAGTGAGAGATGAAGGAGGTCTATTAGCTGTTACCTGAGGGCATGACATTTCTTCAATAGGTTCTCCAAATTGTTCTGCTACTTGTGCCAGATTTGAAAGTCTATTGGCATTATGTTCTTCCTATGATTTAATCTCTATTTGACTCTCATGCCCTTCTTCTGATGTTTCTACTGAAATGATTTCCACTACTTCCCCTACTATTCGAACTTTCTATTTACTCCATTGAGTCCTTCTTGCATACATTTTTTGAGTGCCTGTAGGAATAGTTCTTGCAAGAGGTGTTGCTACAAGAGAACTTTCTTTTAGCATACAATTCTTGGCTGCAGGAGAAACTTGCGTTGCTTGAGGCTGTACTATGGTGTCTCCCTCTGTGTCAATTGTCTCTACTTCTTTCCCTTTTCCTTTAGAAGATGTCGCTCCACTTTGATGAGTGGAGGGCTGCTCAATATTTGTATCCATCACCATTTCTTCTGCAATAGTCAAAGTTTCATTGGCAACAGGAGGTTCATCATCTGCAAAAACCCTAGGGGATGAGGGCTCTCCGATATCCTCCTCTTGGGCTGCTAGTTCTTTTGCAACAGGAGCATTTTCCTCCCTAAATTTAAGTATATCTTCAAATACCCCCCATGCCATTTGAGAAACATCCCTAAGAGAATGTTCTACTAACAATTTTATCAAGCCATGATGACTGACATAAAGATTTCCTCCTTTTTGTGTTTCTTTTGCACTTATGGAAATAAGGTGATATTAAAAATTGGGAACATTTACCCTTCGGCCATGTCGTAAATGACTAAGTTTAAAATGGACTAAATGCAAATTTGAGTACCTTCCATTGTAGGTAATGTATTTCATCACATACAATGCCACCTAGGGCCATTCCGTTGGAAGAGATATCTATTGAGTTCCCTATTTGCCCACCCTTAGGGGTCCATCTATTGGGTGTGTAAATTCTACCCTAGCACTTCTTGCATACTTAGATTCAGGAAATAGGTCTCCTTCCTGCAGCAACCCAATAACTTCAGCTATTCACTGCTATGTGGCAATAACTCTTAATCCCTTGACAGAAGCATCTTCTTCATTGAATGTACGCATGAATTGAGAAGCAATTTCTTCATTGTAATCTGTTATTTTTAGAAAGTAATCAATCCACCCATGCATATGGAAATAATGCTCACACAAGTCATCCTGTAGCAACATGTCATAAACTATAGGTTCATGGCAGATAGGATCTCCACCCATGACTATTTTGGCTCTCAAAATAATTTCACAACAGAGAATGGGGAACTGAAATAACCTACCGAGCTGAAAATATTTTGCTAAAAAATACCTTACTTCCAGTTTCTTTCAATGATTTTGGCGATAGGTTGAATTGATCACTCATGGAAAAGAATGTCTTATTAAAAAATGATGTTAGAAAATCAAAGTAGATTACTGACAAGGACGAATAATTACTCATCTTGGAAAATCGGACCATAAAACACCCCCCAACTTATGATGGAACATGTCCACACATGTGGAAAGGATAGAGGGAAGGGTACACAGATTTAAAATATGTAATAATCATAGCAAAATAATAAATGCATAATTAATAAAAAATAAACAATGTGCATACCTGCAGTCGTACCAATAAATGTTGCATGAAACGATTAGCTAAAAAAAAAGGTGAAATAAGATGATGTGACATGAATGAAGTGATAGACAGAGAGATGGAATGGGATGATGTGGATGAAATAAATTATTATTAGAGAATAATGTTTCCATAAGACATGGAAATGCTTTTATGAAAGCATGCCTGAATAATTTATTGTTGTTTTTCCATACACCATTTCAAAAGGTGTAAAACCAATTGGTGTCTTCCTTGTTGTTCTGTATGCCCAAATGGCTTCAGGAAGTCTATGTGACCAATCTTTCTTATGAAGAGCTACTATCTGAGTAAGAATGGCTTCTAAATCCCTATTGGTGACTTATACTTGACCATTTATTTGTGGATGATATGGGGTAGATTTCATATGCTTGGTACTGTATTCATTGACCAATGCTGCAATCAATGTGGAAGTAAAATGTGGTCCTTGGTCTGAAACAATCTCTCTTGGAACTCCATACCTGGTAAATATTCCTTTATAGAGAAATTCAGCCACTTTATTATCTATTGCATGTGTCATAGCCTATTCTTCCACCCATTTGGCGACATAATCAGTATATACTAGAATATAAGATTTCCCATTTGAAGGAGGATCAATTGGCCCAACAAAATCTAATCCTCATTTATCAAATGGTGCAACTAATATTTGGGGATATAATGGAATTTCATCAGATCTAGTAGGTCTACGCATCTGTTGACATCTATCACATTTTCTAGTATATTGTGCTACATCCTTATATGATGTTGGCCATTAATATCCTGTGCTAAGTATTTTAAGTATTGTTCTTTTAGCATCAAAATGTCCTCCACATGGTTCATCATGACATGCATGAAGGATATCATATGTTTCATCCTCTCTTACACATCTTCTCATGACTTGGTGAGGTCTAGTATAAAATAAACAATCAACAATCCATGAGAAATTAAAGCTTTTCTCAACCAACAATCTTCTTTCTTTAGGAGAAAAATGAATTGGCATCTTATTAGCAGCTAAATAATTTTTAATAGCAGCATACCAGGGTGTGTGTGCTTTTATAAGGAACAAATATTGATCTGGAAAAGCATCATCTATGGCTGCAAGATAATCCTGTAATTGAAGCCTATAAAGATAATCTACAACTACATTGGATTTACCTGGTTTATCAACAACTGTAATATCAAATTCCTGCATCAATAGTAACCAATGAGCCAATCTTCCTGTAATTGAAGGTTTGTTCATGAGATATCTAATTGTTGTATGATTAGTGTGCACAAATATCAGATATTCTATTAAATAATGTCTGAATTTGTTGAGTACATATATAACTGCTAACATCTCCTTTTCAGTGATAGTGTAATTCATCTCAGGCCCCTGCATGTTCTCACTGATAAAATAAATTTTATTCTCCAGATTATCAATCTTTTGTCCCAAAACTACTCCTATGGCATAATCTGATGCATCTGTATGAATATGAAAAGGTAATGACCAGTTCAGACCCTTGAGCATTGATGCTTGAGTCAATGCATATTTGAGCTTCAAGAAATCTTCATTGCATGATGAAGTCCAATTAAATTCCATATCCTTGGTCAAAAGAGAATATAAAGGGGCTGTAATTTTACTGAAATATTTGATAAACATCCTATAATATCCAGCATGAGCAAGGAAACTTCTGACATCCTTTTGCTTTACAAGTGCATGGAGGTTTTGAATGACTTCTATTTTTGTTGGGTCAACTTGTATTCCTTTTATAGAGATATGATGACCAAGTACTATACCTTCCTGCATCATCATGAAGCACTTTTGACTGTTTAATGATAAATTGTAGTCTTCACACCACTGCAAAATTTTCTTCAGATTCTTCAATGCCTCTTCAAATTCTGAATCATAGGTGGTAAAATCATCCATATAGATCTCCATGCTATCTTGAGAGATATATGAAAATATGCTTATCAATGCTCTTTGAAAAGTAGATGGAGCATTACATAATCCAAAAGGAAGGATAGAATATGCATATGTTCCCCAAGGACAAGTAAATATTGTCTTTTCCTAATCTTCAGGAGAAATTTGAATCTAGTTGTAGCCACTGAATCCATCTTGAAATGAGAAGTATTGCTTAACCTGTCAAGGAGTCCAATACCAGATCCATTAATGGTAATGAAAAGTGATCCTTCCTAGTTGATAAATTCAAAGCTCTGTAATCCACACAAACCTTCCATTTACCTCCTTTCTTTGGAACTATCAGTAGAGGTGACACCCATTGACTATCCAAGATAGGATGGATAAATCTAGTATTTAATAATTTTTGCAATTCCTCTTTAACTATTTCTCTTAATGCAGGATTAATTCTTCTTTATGGCTATCTAAGTTGTCTATAGTCTTCTTTTATGTAGATATGATGGGTACAAACTATAGGATCAATGCCATGCATGTCTTTGTAATCCCATGCAAAAGCATGTTGATGACATTTAAGCAAGTCAACCAGTGTTATTCTTTGAATCCTCGTGAGTTGATTGTTGATATTCAAATATTTGTTTAGATCAACTTCTACTTTGACAGTAAGATCATCCTAAGATGCCTTAGAAAGATGAGAAGTGCAGACTTCCTGAGGCAATAGGGTATGCAGAATATTAGTGGTTGCAGAAAAATCTGATGCTAGAATATTTGATACTAACTACTGCAACTGCTACCCTTGTCTTAAATGATTTGTCAGAATTTTATAGAGAATTGAATTATCATCATGAAGTTGTATGAATGGTTCTCTATTAATCATCATAAGATGATTGACAGAGTCAACTCCTTCCTCAAATTCTTCTCCCACGTTAGGCCAAATGACTTTTTGTTGATAAAGTTGGGGCTAAGCAAGGGAATACAGAGTGAAAGTTTTGGTTGTATTTCCATCTGAAATAGTCATATCTTCTGACCGACATCCAATATATGCATCGACTGTAGCAAGCCAAGGTCTTCCCAAGATAACTGGATATTCTCCCAATGTACTTTTGAAAGATAAGATCAAAAAATCTACTGGATATTCCCAAGAATCCAAAGTAACAACCACATCTTCAATCATACCAACAAGTCGAACTGTGGAACTGTTAGCAAGCTATAGGACTGTAGGTGTAGGTCTAAGACTAGTTATGTCATGTTTTTGCATAACATCTCTTGTCATTACATTAATGATTGCTCCCAAATATATTAAAGCATTGTTTATCTGAGTGCCATTGATGACTATTCTCTCAACAGGGCTACCAGGATCAGTATATTTAGGAATTGAAACCTTTCCTAACATGATATCAACCAATTGACCCATTACATGCACTATTTATGGATCCTTTTTCTTTCTACCAAGCTTCTTCAAACATGCCTCCTTAAGTGACTTACCATAAATAGGGACATCCTTAATAGCTTGTAACAATGGAATTTTGACACATAAATGTTTCAGTTGATCTATGATATCAAAACTTATTTCCTCTTCTTGTAGAATCTCTTTAGCTTGCAACCTCTGAGGAAATGGGGGTATTTCCTATTTTTTGAGGTATTTGAGCTACTGGACTAGAGATTTCTTGTTCCTTTTGTATCTCAGTTATAACTTGTAGAGATGGGTTGGGTAAAGCTATCCTAGACCTGAGGTGAATATCACTTATAGAAAGAGAATAAGTCAGGTATTGATTAGGATCAGCTGAATAAACTTGTTGTTGTTGTTGAGGCTTGTTATTAGGATTTGGCATTGGTTGAGTAGGTAGCTATTTAGGTTTAGGTGGAACAATATTGGCTGTAGGAGGAGGCATTATTGGAGGTTGTTGTGGCTATGACATAGGTTGTTGATAACCAGATGACTAATTTGCCCATGGCTGACCTCCTCTCCATTGAGGAGCAGGTTGCCAATTCCCTTGGAATTGTTTCCATGGTCCTTGAGGTTGGGACCAATTTCCTTGTGGTTACTTCCACTGTGGAGTTTGATTGGCAAAATATTGTCCTTGGCCTTGAGGATTATACCAATTTTGATAATTTCCAAAATTTTGAGCATACAAAGATTGTCATTGATTATTTTGTGCATAGGAATTTCCACTATAACTAGAAAAAGAAAATGGTTTGGGAGGCATACCTTGTCTTGGAAAATTTGTCCTTCTTTGAGCAACATAGAAAACTTGTTCATCATCACCTTGTATTGCCTTGAAATTAGGAACTTCAAGATTTGCAACCATTTTACATCTGTAGTCTCTTATCCTCTATTTACAATGTGGGCAGAATTCTGCAAGAACTGCATCAACTTCCTCATGTTTCTTCTTAGCTAAAAGTGTATCCAATTGAGTAGCCATATTTTTTATGATATCCTCCTTAAATCCTTCATCAGATGGCTAAGCTCCATTCGAGAAACTCCATTACTAGATGTTGATGAAGAAACCCTTGGCTTGAAACACCTACTCTTCTTAGAAGAAGATCTAGAATACTTTTGACAAATTTCTCCAATGTCAATCTATGTTGATTGTGTCATGTCACCTCCTCCCATAAGATCCAAAGCATCTATGCATTCATCACTAATTCCTCTTTAAAATATTAACTTAAGTGACTCTTCATTTAGAGTACCATGCTTGGATTTTTTGACACTGAATAGAAATCTCTCCATATAATCCTCTAGACTCTCATCTTCTTTCTGTCTCATTCTAAAAATATCATCCCCATGGTGGTCAGTCCCTCTACAATAATCCTTGTATTTCAAAAGAAATAACCATTTCATCTCATCCCATGTAGTGACTGTTCTACTCCCAAAACTCATAAACCATCTCAAAGATGACTCTTTCAAAGTGGTAGGGAATATTTTGAGTCTATGGGCATCTGTAGTATAATAAAAACTCCTACAAAGGACATCAAACTCAAACAAGAAAGTGTTAGGGTCTTTCATCACTAATCCATAGAATTTAGGAAGGGAAGAAGCTAGAATATTCTTAAGATTAGCAATATCATGCTGATCAGAAATAAGAAACTCAAACATTGGATTCACAGGTGGAGGTGGGTTATTCCCACTAGGGGGTAGGTTTCCTTGCATTGGGCTTTGAAGAGGAGTTACCAAATTAATTTCCTCTTCAGGAGGTCCAAAGAAGAAATGGAGGCTATTCTTTGGAAGTTCAAATTCAAGAGGGTTCAAATTATCTGGAGTTTGGTATAAGGCAACAAAAGGATTTACATCTGGGGAGTCATATGGATTGAGTCTTGTATGGTTAAGATGGTTGGGAAGGAATCTACCTTGATAATCTCTTCTTCATTTATGCATGCAAATTCATGAGAATTACTTTAAACAAACTGAGTTTATCAAAAATAATAACAGGTTCTTAGCTTGACACCATCCCCAACAACGATGCCAGAAATGTTTGCTTCACCAATACGAACAATAACTATAGCTAAAGTCTCAACCCAAAGTTTGGACATTCACTCTATGAAGTTATTATCTCCATAACTGAAGTTCATTTGTCTATCAACCCAGGGACGTATTACTTGAAATGGGTATGCACTATATATGCACTAAGTTCCTACAATAGCTATTCTACATTACTGCAACAACTAAAATTATTTGAAATAAGTAAGCAAGAATTGTATTAACTGAATGGCTACAATAAAACTCTTCATTAACATAAAACCCAATTAAATAACTTGTTAACTAAGTCCAAAGCTGACAAACAAGAATTACTCTATTTAGTTTGGCTACTGGAATAGTCACAAGATTTGTTTCCAGTGGCTACAGGGATAGTCAATTGCCAAAACAACTACCATAGTAGAAAGGGAAACTAAGTTAACAAATGCACAGGAATACTCACCAAGTGGGCCCCCTTGGATGAGTGTATCCAGGCTTCTAAAGATAACTCTAAATACTTTGAATAGTATCACTTTATTCATTGTTCTTCAGTAGTTGATACAACATACAAAATGAAAGAAAGCTAAAAATACTCTGCAACTTTATTTCTAAATCTTCTGTATCTCTTCCCCTTCTCTTTCTCTAACCTCGGAGAAGAGGCACAAACTCTTATTGATAAGAAAAATACAACAACTCCCTACAATCTACGTCATGCTAATGAAACAAGGCAGAGAATATTTATGACAGAGAACAACCAGAGTTAAGCCATTGAAAACATGGATCTCTACTAAACCGTAGCCAAGAATATATAGCATGGCGATATTACAAGATTTAATGTTTACTGAAGATAGACATAAATGATTCTTGTGTGCCCTGCTACTCCTTTTCCACTCCTTACGGCCATTATTCTCTTTGTTGTTTTGATCTTTTAACCACCCCTTGAATATCTCCAACTACGTTACTGATGTGACATAAAAACTACCACTACAACATATTATTTATTCCTACAATTAAAAATATAGAACATACAAGAATACACATATATCTATTAGACTTATATATTTCACACATGATATCACCTATGATAATCTCATGGCAACATGAATAATTGGTATGGCAACAAGAATAATTGGTCAAGACAAAACAAGATTTAATGAGTTCAGTTAACATCTATAATGCATATAGTCAAACTCTAATACATCATTACTATCCCATTATACAAATTAAAACATGGTAAAAACTTATGAGTAATAAGAATAAAAGGAGCTAATATCTCAGTTCATCAACAATATGCATTAAATTCACTGGAAATGAATTCTCCACCTCTATCAGAACTTAGACACTTCAGATCCAAACCTGTCTTAGTCTCCACTATAGTTTTGAAAATCTTGAACTTCTGTAGAGCTTTAGACTTCTCCCTCAAGAAATTAATTCACATCATCCTTGAATAATGATCAATCAACAACATGAAATATGTGTCTCCTTGCAAGATTATAACTCTATAAGGTCCACACAAATCAATATGCACAAGATCCAATAATCCATTAGAAAAAAAAAAATTCTCTTGAAATATATTCTAGTTTGTTTCCCTAATTGACATTCCTTGCACATAGGGTTAGCAGGTTTCATCAACTTAGGAAGATCTCTCATATCCTGAGTACAACTTGTCTTAACTATATTATCAAATATCAGATGAAACATCTTTCCATTCCGCAACCAACTTGAGCAATCACACATATCTTATTGGAGCAATTCAAGTGAAAGATATTACCTTTAGTCTTTGTACTTGATGCAATCTCAATTTTGGAGCTACCCAAGATTCCATATTTTCCATTCTTGAACTGAAGATCATATCCCTTTGTTAGGTAGCTCAGATAATCGATGGACAATTGAGAGGAGGGGGGTGAATCAATTATCAACATATTATAGAAATTTAAGAATTAAAACCTTATTACCAGAATACATAAACCAAATATCAGAATAGTAGATATAACAGTTAAGTACAAATATAAACCACATAACATTTACCAACCATCCACAAAAGATAACACCAATATTTGTACGTGGAAAACTCAGTAAAGGGAAAAACCATGGTGGGAAGCCTACCCACCATCATATAATACTTCTGTAGTAAGCATATGATTACAAAAAGAGGGGCCCACACATGCAAAAAGGCCAACATCCTAGAGCACACTGCTCATCACAAAAGGAACCTCACTGACTACAAAATAAAACTAGACTACAATCTGGAAAGAAGAATGAACTCCAAGAATAACATCTCCTATGCCTAAATATAGTTCCGGTTAAGCATAATACCGGAGGTCTTACACCTCTTTCACCAACCCAATTTGATCATCTATGATTGCCCAAAATCTCTGCATATGATTACAACCTTATTCACACACAGATAATCCTATATCCCAAAAACCCACGATCTACAAAGAGATCTTACATCATATTTATACCAACCTGGGACCTAAACAATTAGGTCGGCTGACTAAAATATAATACAATAAATTCATAACATAAACCTGCAATTCAATTATCAACAAAGTTGGCCTAAGACCAAAACGACATAATCCAGTCAATAGATAGAGCCAGTAACGCATCGGGATCATCCACCAACACGTTACATAAACCGGTCCATAACCTAGCAAATTAAGATAGCGTTAGGTTTGTTCCTTAATGCACCACCACCGATCAACAAGAACACGAACAAGATAACCAACAACATCCCAAAAGCCATCTACAAGCCGCACCAACACCACTTATCAAGTGCATCAAAAGATCTTCAACAAATCTCTACCGGTAAAACCCTTACCGGCAACCAAAAGGCTTGCTAGAACAAATGATAGCTCCTGAGTCATGAAATCCTGAACCAACTGATTGTGATACACATTTGAATAGCATGAATGACAAATCCAAAGTAGTTCCATAAATCGAAGCATACTGGATCAATATCATAATCCAACTGCTCTACTGGAACCCATTGGAAACTGGTAAATAATCAAAATAGTTAGTGTTTCCATCAATGACAAAACATCAATGCAACACATAATCAATTCCTGTAATTGCCAACAATCTCCCCCTTTGGCATTTATGGCAACAGTAGATGTGAAAAACATCCAAGTGCCAAGAAATGCCAAACAAGTCTCCCCCAAAGGAAGACAACCAACAATCTCCCATAAGATGATATTACAATGAAGTGAACAAAATCCTCCTTTGAATTATATCCCTATTAAGCTCTTATATCCCTTTGACTGATATTCTATTAAGCTCTATTTTTCACATATATCTCTCCCCCTTTGACATCAATGCCAAAAATATGACATAAACATCAAAGAAAATCATAAATCCACTGAACCACACAACTGACTACTCTCCCTGAGTAGTAGCACCAACACATTAGTCCAGAATGAATAGTAGCTTTGTAGATGCATACCAGATTGATGCCAATCATCATCACTCAGGTCTCTACCAGAGGGGCAGAAAACCCCAATTTGTCTCTGAAGTACTCAAATGATTCCTTAGGCAAAGTTTTAGTGAAGATATCTACAATCTTCTTTTTAGCGTTCATATAAACCAATCTAACTTCATTTGCTTCCACCTTCTCCTTCAAAAAGTTGTACTTGATAGATATGTGTTTTGTCTTAGAAAGAAATACCAGATTATTTGGTATGTCAATAGAAGTAGAGTTATCACAGTGATAAACTACTGGTTCATGTTATAATCCACCCTTATATCCTTCAATATTTGCTTCATCCATATAACTTATGTACAGTTAGTAGCAACAACAACATACTCAGCTTCAGCAGTAGATAGAGAGGTACATGACTGCTTCTTGTTGATCCTTGAAACAAGTTTCTTTCCAAGAAAGAAATCTCCACTGGATGTGCTCTTCCAGTCATCAACATCTCCATCCCAATCTACATCTATATATGCACAGTGTAAAACCATCATCTTTAGGATACCAGAAACCATATTCAATTGTTCCTTGCAAATACCTCAAAATTCTTTTCATCGCACTCTCATGATTCTCTCTAGGATCACTCTAATATCTTGATACAATACACAATGCATTCATTATATCTAGTCTATTCTAAGTCAGATATAACAAACCTCCAATCATAGACTTGTAGCTTGAAGGATTTATTAGTGTTGATGCATCTATCTTAGTCAATTTATCACTTGTAAACATAGGAGTACTAACCGGTTTAGAATTTTTGATACCAAATTTCTTCAACAACTCCATAGCATACTTAGTTTGACAGATGGAAATACCTTTATCAGTCTGAGTAATCTGCAAACCTAAGAAAAATTTCATCTCCCCAATCATAGACATCTCAAATTCATTCTTCATATTATTAGAGAATTCCATACATAAGTTATCCTTGCCTCCAAAAATGATATCATCAACAAAAACTTCAACAATAAATATGTCATCATCAATGATCTTATAATATAAATTAATGTCAGCATTACCTTTACTGAAATGAAGCTTCAAAAGATATTTATACAGCCTTGCATACCAAGCTCTAGGGGCTTGTTTCAATCCATAAAATGCTTTCCTTAACTTGCAAACCATGGTTTTGTCATCTGAAAGTGAAAATCCATCAAGATGCTCAATGTAAACTTCCTCTTCAAGATCTCCATTTAGAAATGCACACTTAACATCCATATGATAAACCTTGTAGTTCTTATGGGCAACATAAGCAAGAAATAATCTCAGAGCTTCAATCCTAGCTACCAGAGCAAAATTCTCATCATAGTCAATTCCTTCCTTCTGAGAATATTCTTTACAAACCA
This sequence comes from Cryptomeria japonica, assembly GCF_030272615.1. Lineage (NCBI taxonomy): Eukaryota > Viridiplantae > Streptophyta > Pinopsida > Cupressales > Cupressaceae > Cryptomeria > Cryptomeria japonica. Next base: position 509,796,357 of record NC_081405.1, read on the forward strand.
ATCTAGCCTTATTACTCAATACTTTTCCATCTTCATTCAATTTATTCCTGAAAACCCATTTAGTCCCAATAACATTCTTATTTTTAGGTCGAAGAACTAAAGTCCATGTATTATTCTTTTCTATCTGATCTAATTCTTCTTCGATAGCTTTCATCCAATATTCATCTTTACATGCTTCAATTACTAATACTGGTTCAATTTAAGAGAAAAAACATGCCTCATCAGTTGTCAACCTTCTTCTTGTCATAACCCCTTTACTCTCGTCTCCAATAATCTAATCTTTTGAATGATTTAACCTAACATACGTAGGAGTTTTTTGATTTTTTGTTCCTTTCTCTGATCTTCAATTACTATTGAATTTTTTGATACTGTTGGAGTAAATGGTTCAATATTATGTTCTGGTGTAGGTACTATCAGTTAAGTTATGATCATTTCCACTGCTGGTTCTCTCTCATAAGTTCTAATTTGACTTCTATTCAGCTCATCCACCTTGACATTAGTGCTCTCCAAAATTCTCTATAATCTTTTGTTATAACATCTATATGCTTTGCTTTCATTAGAATAACCAAGAAATGTCCCTTCATCACATCTAAGATCAAACTTTCCAAGGGAATCATCTCTTTTGATATAGCATTTACTACCAAAGATTCTGAAATAATTGTAGTGTCATAAAACTGTGACCCTTGCAATTTATGACTTTATTAGGGTCCTCACGCATGCAAACTCGAATCCTCTAGCCTGATCAGAGACTGGAGAGTGCTCGGCTTGCAAACATATCTCTTTCCTTGGCCTCTGCATCACTCTGTCTGCACTCTTCCCTAGAGAAAGGGATAGGAAAGGGGCGTGGGGCCACTATCCCTACCCTATTTTGGGGCAGGACCTTCCTAGATAATGCATTGTGGGTTGTGCAGTGAGTGGGAAATCTCCTTGATGTTGGCCCATGATAAAATTCAAATCCTTAAAACATGTATTTAAGGGGGCATTCGCTCTCTCATTTGCATAAGTTGAATAGGTGGAATTTTGATAAGGTCATAAGCAATCAAGAGAATTCAAGCATTAAACCATTCTTTTCTAGCATTGAGCATTCTCAAGTCTCCCTTCAAGGCTAGGTGTTGCATTCAAGTCAAGGATCCAACCATTGAAGAGGAGATTGATTTCAACATATACTTCCATACAAGCATTTCTATCAACATTGCTACTACAACCTCCCTTGAGGTGATTTACAATCCAGTCTTTCATTTTCATCTACTTGCAAGTACTTTCTTTCATTACTTGGTTAATTCCAAAACTGGGGTTTCACCTAAAGGCAAACCCCCAATCCCAACACATTTCCCTCTCTTTTTTGTCTATAGGTTGTAGGTACAAAGCTATACTTTCGGATTCAGGCTTTATTTGCAAAGATAAAAAAAACCGTTTTCGTTTCATGGATTTTTCAGAGGACCATGTACATTCCCAACATAGTCTGAACAACTATTCATCAAATTTTGAGGATGACTTTGTCTCGACATTTTACTACCAAATCTAGGTGCACAACTTCATCCCATATTTTGATCTAAAGTTATAATCGATTCTTTGTCACTTTTGCACTACATAATTCAATCAATTTCCTTTCCATTTCAAACAAGGAAGAGGGGATCATCCTAACATTCTTAATTCATTTAGAATTCAATCTATCGTCTTTGTGTGGAGATTGAATCTAGTGAATTATCCCTTATCTTCCTAATGTAATGGTGAAAAGTTCTTGAAGGATAATCAATAGTGAAACTCTCATCTCTCTTTGAGGGAAAGGGTTAGTTTTCCTCTTGATATATCACTCATCATTTTCCCACCATTACATTTTGGTGAACCTGACGTCTTGCATGCTTTCATTTGCACAAAATTGCATATTTTCATTTGCAAGTTTAAATTTTCTGCAAACTTAGTGGTTAAATCATTAAAAACAGTAGTTTTTAAAATTAAAATTGAACTTGTGATTTATAAAAATTGCTCGTGGTTGTCTTAGATCTGAAAATTGTTTTGATTGTCAACTTCAATTTCCTCATTGTCTTGTTCAATTTGCATTAAAATTTACAAAATTAAGAGGTTACTTATTCAAACCCTAATTTTCAAAAATCATATTGAACTTGTGCAAAAATTGGATTTCCCTTTAATTTTCAGATTTTTGATTGTTCTCAGATTTGTTTTCAGTTCTACAATTCAAATTTTCAATTTCCCCCCTTTTTTCCCAAAATTCAAAATTCAAAATTAAGTGGTTAGATCATCAAACCCTAATTTTTAAAATTAAATGGATTTTGTGTGAATTTAAAATCAATTTCATTTACATTTAGATTCTTATAAATTTTCCAAGGTGTCCCTATCCATTAGGTTTGACCCATTTCAAAATTACACTTTAATTATTCTTTTTCTTCAAAACCCTAATAGGGTTCTATTTTCATATTTGTGCCTTCATTTGACCCATCTAAAGATCATAAAATTCACCAATTTTTTGGGGTTAGCTTTAAAATCATCGTCATATCCATCCCTGAAAAATTCGAAAAAAGGTGGTCGAACCATGTACGTTCCCGCCACGATCCTCGACTTTTTTTCTAAAATTTCAGGAGATTGTTATGATTGTATTTAATAGCCTCAATATAGAAGATTAGCTAATTTTATCAATTTTTGAACCCTCTAGAATCAGAAATACCTTCAAAATTCAACATTTCAACTTTTAAGAATTTTTTTAAAATTAAGAGGTTAATTATTTTCTTCCCTGATTCTGATTTTAAAATTAAGTGGTCTTCCCTTGGCCTTATTTAAAAAAAAAAAAATCCAATTTCCTTTCATTTTTTGGAAATTGTGTCATTCCCTTCCTCCAACAGAGTTCAAATTGTGTAATCATTAATTTCTTTAATTTTGCATTACTCAATTTTTGGAAGCTTTATTCCACAATTCAAAATTCAAATTTCAAATTTTCCCTCTAGTGCATGAGTTTTACCACTATTAGTCCTACCTATCCTATGCCCATTAGACGAAGCATTAGAATTAAGGCTTCCCAAGGTTTAATTACAAAGAAGATAGAGCCTAATTTGGGTGACTTCTTTAATCAAGATCATGCTAATTCTTCTCATCCTAATCATGTGCCTATCCACCCCATTGATGGATCCCATGATGAAGAAGAAGCTTTAGCTAGGGTTTCTTTAGATCAACTTTCTACATTGGACAATCAATTCGATAGCTTTCAACAATGGATGTCCCAAGAGTACCCTAATAGTGAAGCTCTCCCATTAATTGAACATCTTAAATGCGTGCTTCAAAGTGATAAGAATGGAATTGATATATTGTGTGGCATTGCACATTTTGTTGATTCTAATGTCATTCCTATCAAGATTTGTACCAAAACCCTAGGTTACTCACAACCTTCAACTCAAGTCAATTCCTCTACTCCTCTGACCAATCCTATGACTAGTATTCCTACTTTCAAATCCAACATCATGGCTACTTCAACTCAAAATTTCATTCCTACAACCATAGGTCATGGGGGCAATCCCTCTTCTTCATTTAATCCTCCATCGTTACCTATGTCTTCCATGAGTATTCCTACTATTCCTCAACCAATCAGTGTGACACAAGGGGGAAATTCCTTCAACAACTTTATTCCTCCTTTAAGTGTCCCTTTACCTACCCAATCATCACCAATGCCTACTTATCATAGTGGCCTACCACCTTATTCTCAGTCGATGCTTTTTTTCAACAACATCACACCACCTTCTCAATCACTTGTGTCTAACATGAATTCTTCTACCGAAATGACAATTAACAATCTTGCTCAAATGGTGTCTTCCTTACAATAACAAATTTCTTCTATGAGTCAATCCAAGTTTAGTGTGGCCACCTTTGATGTTGTGAGCCCACTTTCTCTTGATTTTGTTGATTCTAATGTCATTCCTATCAAGATTTGTACGAAAACCCTAGGTTACTCACAACCTTCAACACAAGTCAATTCCTCTATTCCTTTGACCAATCCTATGACTAGTATTCCTACTTTCAAATCCAACATCATGGCTACTTCAACTCAAAATTTCATTCCTACAACCATAGGTCATGGGGGAAATCCCTCTTCTTCATTTAATCCTCCATTGTTACCTATGTCTTCCATGAGTATTCCTACTATTCCTCAACCAATCAGTGTGACACAAGGGGGAAATTCCTTCAACAACTTTATTCCTCCTTTAAGTGTCCCTTTACCTACCCAATCATCACCAATGCCTACTTATCATAGTGTCCTACCACCTTATTCTTAGTCCATGCCTTCTTTCAACAACATCACACCACCTTCTCAATCACCTATGTCTAACATGAATTCTTCTACCGAAATGACAATTAACAATCTTGCTCAAATGGTGTCTTCCTTACAATAACAAATTTCTTCTATGAGCCAATCCAAGTTTAGTGTGCCCACCTTTGATGTTGTGAGCCCACTTTCTCTTGATATTGTTAAAGCCGTGCCACCTAAACATGTGGAGATCCCTCAATTAGAACTCTATAATGGAAAAGGTGATCCTCTTACACATTTCAAAACATTTCAAACCTTGTGTACTGATTTTGCTTATGATCAACGATTGCTTGCAAAACTATTTACAAGAAAACTAAGAGATAAGGCTTTACAATGGCATTTCTCTTTGTCTTCTTATCCTATCACTTCCTTTCAATAACTACCAAATGCTTTCATCCAACAATTTTGAAATAAAATTGGTCCTAAAATCACTTTGACTGATTTAATGCATTGTAAACAAGGTGCTAAAGAGAAAGTGACTGATTTCATTGGTAGATATAAGCATTTGTGTGCTCAAATTTATTTTCATGTACCTGATAATGATATTCAAATAATTTTCATTTCTAATTTACAAAAATATATCAGGGAAAAGCTTCTTTTGTCTGATTTTACTTCCTTTACGCAGTTGTGCACAACACTCCACAATTATCAACTGGTTGTGACTCAAATGGAGAAATCCACTCCTATGGCTCCAAGTGATAAAGGGGAAAGTGTTCAACAATCATTTGCGAAGTTCAAATCAACAAAAAATTTCATCAAGTTCAATGATCTAATCAACAACAACCATGTGAATGCTACAACAGGTGTGCCTCCTATTTCTAATTTTTTCCAAAGAGAAAGATAGTTTACTCCTTTGAATGAATCTTTGCATAGTATTATGTCTCAGTTATTACATAGAAATGTTATAAAACTTCCTCCTATAAAACAATTTGATCCTTCCAAACTTGCATCTCCTCATTTTGATAACAATTCCTTTTGCCAATTTCATCGTCAACCTGGTCATTATACTGAGAAATGTTTTGCATTGAAAAATAAGGTTCAAAACTTGATTGTTAATAATACTATATATGTTGCATGTGTGAATGATAAAGGGAATAAATCAGTTGCTCCTCCTAATCAAAATCTTAATATTTTCACTGATCCCTTGTTATCTCATACCTCTAACATTATTCAAATTGTGCCTAATTCTCTCTCTTTTGAAACATTCATCTATATGGATCCAGAATTGGTTAATATGGTCGAAACACAAGATTTGCCTAAGGATCCTTGTATTACATTTGACCCTAGTGAGACCATTAGAGCACCTGATGGCCCTTTATACATAGTTGCAAAGTTTAAGGATATCCCTTGCCGTGGTGCCCTGGCTGATCCCTCTTGCATGGTTAATGTCATAACTGAAGAGTATCTTTTCACTTTACGATTGCATAAACCACTATATGATGCTTCTAATGTAGTTGTGAAGTTATTTTATGGCTTCTCTTTTCCTATCATTGGTTCTATCACTCTTCTTGTTGAGGTTCATGCTAAATCCATGGATGTTGACTTTGTTATCATACCTTCTTTTGAGAAATTTTGTGTGAAGTTGGGCTATCCTTGGCTATCTTCCATGAAGGTTGTTGCTTCTCCAATCCACAAGTGTCTTAAATTTCCTCACAATGGAGAAATCATATTTGTGAACCATAGCTTATTTTGTCCATCCGAAAGAAGCCCCAATGTTCCTATTAATCTCTTTTGGCCCAAACAATTTCAATCTCTTCCATCAAGGAGTGATGCTCTTTTTCAATCTTATCAAAAATGGATGAATGATATTAGCTTATCCTTAAGTAAACCTAGATCGCCAACACTTGAAATTCCTATTATTCTTCAAGATGAGGACCTTCCCCTCTTAGATAGAACTAATCTCCCTCCTAAGGAAAATTGTCCACCTACTGCTATGGATGTGACTTTACCTTCTCTTAAGGAGAACACCAATATTCTTCCTAAGGTTATACCTATCCCTCCTCCCCATGATGGACTTGGTCTCCTTCCTACACCTAATATTCCTCCTTTCTATGGCGCAGTTCCACCTCCTTCCTTTTATCAAAAGAAGAGGCCTGCTTCTCCTATTGTTCAACCAAAAAGACCTCAACCTAAACCTTCCACTATAAAGTAGAAAACCATCCTAATTTTTCAAGTGTTCCTCCTCCTTCTCATCCTTCCACTAAGACTTGACAGAATCATTGTGCGAGAGAATATTGATGAAGATGTCATGTTCAAGCTCATGAATCTATCCCTCAAAATACTCAATCTCCTCAGACTCTAACAATTGACATGATTCGCTTTTCTCCTAAGCAAGATGTTCAACCAAAATCTCCAAATCATAAGTTGCATAAAACATGTGATGGTTTTACTCCTATTCCTATTCTTTCTCTTCTTGCTTTAAACTTTGATGAAGAAATGGGTGAAAAATTATTCATAATAGCAATACAACTCCTAATGCTTCTGATAGCAAGTATGAGTATGTTGATGTGAAAAAAATTTATTGGATGAGTTTTCACAAACCTTAATCCTAGCTCCTCGAATCGAACAAAGTGACTTACAACATGAGCATAGCCCTTGTTTGGATATTGTGATAGCTCCATCTGTTGTGCTTGATGTCACTCCTTTGGTGTGTTGCTCACCTTCCTAAAATAGTGATCAGCAAGATTGGAACGCGGATGTCATGATAGATTAGCAATATTAGCACTACCGATCTTTCTCTCCTTTCTTTCTCTTTTGTGATCATTCTTCTATATGTATCCCTGTTCTTCTGTTGTTCCCTTAATGTCTACTTGGGGATGATGCAAAGCATTGATATCTTCTCTTGGTCTCTTTTATGTTGACTCAAAAATTCATCCTCTCTTCCCTTTCTTCTAAGGTGGTGACCTTCTTTGGGGAATTAATATTATTATATGCATATACATACATGATATACATGAGTTATCATACCACATACTAACCCTGAGGAAAGTGACAATACCTCTTATGTTGTGTTCATTATCCTTGGTTTTATACCTTTATCCGGGGCTAAATCCTTGCGATAACATGCTCCCTCTCTTCTCTTTCTCTTGGGTGTATCCTACCTTAAATAAATCACTCCCGATAAGGTGTGTGCGATCGCTTTAACATGGGGGAATACACTTCGCTCATACTTTCCTTCTTGTGATACTTAGAATTACTTAGTGAACTTTTCTTTGCTTTGTAATCTTTTGTATCCTTGCTTTCATGACTCATAGTGAAGGGAACTTTGCTACTTGCATTAATGGTTCTCCCCTTCTTGATCTTCCCTTTTACTTTGTCAATCAAAGTCGTAAGATCCTAAGTCCACTAGGGGCTTGGTGCATCTTGCCTCCTTGACGTGGTGAAAGTCTTTCAATCTTGTTTCCTTGTACTTTACCAACAGTATTTGCATATTCTTATACTCCCGCTAAAGTGGGGGCCAAATGTAGTGTCATAAAAATGTGACCCTAACAATTTATGACTGCATTAAGGTCCTCATGCATGTGAACTCGAAACCTCTAGCCTAATCAGAGGTCGAAGATTGCTTGGCTTGTGAAAATAGCTCCTTCCTTGGGCTCCGCATAACTCTTTCTACACTCTACCCTAGAAAAAGGGGTAGGATAGGGGCATGGTGCCCCTGTTCCCCCTTGGATAGGTGTGTGGTGCCCTTGTCCTCCTAGGATAGGGGCATGGTGCCCGCGTCCCTGCCCTATTTTGGTGCAGGACCTTCCTAGAGCATGCATTATGGGTTGTGTAGTGAGCGGGAAATCTCCCCGATGTCGAACCATGATGAAATTAAAATCCTTCAAACATGTATTTAAGGAGACATTTTCTTTCTCATTTTCATAAGTTCAATAGGTGGAATTTCAATAAGGTCATAAGCGATCAAGAGCATTCAAGCATTTTTTTCTAGCATTGAGCATTCTCAAGTCTCCCTTCAAGGCTAGGTGTTGCATTCAAGTCAAGGATACAACCATAGAAGAGGAGATTGATTTCAACATACAATTCCATACAAGCATTTCTATCAACATTGCTACTACAACCTCCCTTGAGGTGATTTACAATTCAGTCTTTCATTTACATCTACTTGCAAGTACTTTCTTTCATTACTTGGTTAATTCCAAAATTAGGATTTGACCTAAAGGAAAACCCCCAATACCAACACATTTCCCTCTCTTTTCAATATGTAGGTTGCAGGTGTGTAGCTATACTTTCAAATTTAGGCTTTATTTGCAGAGACGAAAAAACCCTTTTTGTTTCGCGGACTTTTTGGAGGACCGGTACATTCCTGCCACAAACCGGCTAGCATTTTATCGAATTTGCAAGGCGACTTCATCTCAACATTTTACTACCAAATCCAGGGCACAAATTCATCCCATATTCTGATCTCAAGTTAGAATAGATTCTTTGTCACTTTTGCACTACATAATTCAATCAATTTCCTTTCCATTTCAAACAAGGAAGAGGGGATCATCCTAACATTCTTAATTCATTCAAAATTCAATCTAGGACAGTCCCAAAGACACTGAGGGGGGGGGGGGTGAATCAGTGTCTAACCAATAGATGAAGGATTTAAACTTATTTGCAAATTTACAACCCAATAAATATACTGGTAAATAGATAATAATGTAGTAAAGAGAAACAAAATTATAACCATCAATGCACACCATAAAACATATATTTTTGGTGAGGAAACCTAGTAGGGAAAAAACCTTGGTGGGATTTGTGACCCACAATATTTAGTCATTGGCCAATATGAATAAATATTACCTGTACAATAGGGGCCTGCATATGCAGGAAGGCCAACTACCTAGAGCTCACTGCTCAATACAAAATAGGAGTCACACTGACTACAAAATTGGATGATTAAATCCAACAACAATGTACTACTCAAAATAGCATCTACAATGTTGGATATAGTACCGGTTTAAGGTCTATCTAATACCTCTTCCATAAACCTTTATTTGCTCTGCTCTTCTCTTATTCGCTAATATGATAATTACATAAAAATGGATATACAATTCATTCAATATCATAACCTATCATATCTCATATATCACTTCCTTACATTACCTAATTACATTTTAAAATGACCTACAAGATCTCATACATATATGAGTCTTTACAATACATCATGTTGGCTATACAAATATAATTATAATACAAAACAATAATATTTCAAGTTGTCTTAGAGTGCTGGTATAATCTGTTATCGGTGTAGACTAGATGCCAGTGAGAATAAACTTGTAGTGCCTATCGGTGTTGGTAGATGATGTCTGCTATTGGTGTAACCTATGAATCATGTTACCAGTTGGTTGCCATCAATGACAACATCAACTATTCTCATCTGAGTGTATAATGCCAACAGTCTCCCCCTTTGGCATTGATGGAAACACTCATGAGAAAAATCCAAAAACTGATATAAAAAATGAAGTCCAAAAATTGAGTGTGCTCCCCCTAAGCAAATGATCTCCTTTTGTACATTTTTCTCATACACTACTCCCCCTTTGAAATCAATGACAAAGGATGTCAAAAGAATCAAAGAATTTTAAAATTTATGTAGAAATGTGTAACTAGTTATGTACAATCTAGAAAATGTCTGCCAAAACTAAGTGAAGACCTTGCAAAAACTTAGTACTATCAAAAATTATGGTCTCTGTCTGCCAGATCATACTAGTGATATAATGCATTTGTTGCTCCAGTGACCTTTCTCCTTGAATATATGCCTTAGATAGCTCATTCCAATGTGTTAATAATTTGTCCAATCTAGGACCAAGCTTATTTTTCAACTCTTGGGTTTTCATTATTAGCCTTGCTTTCTCCCTTTCTAATTTCTCAACCTTCTCTTCATAAATTGCCATTTCCTGATCCAAAACTGAAGTAAGTTCTGAAGAACCAATCATATTATCAGCTATATCATCAATTTCCTATTGTGTTTTCCTTATTTCTTCATCAATATCCTCGGTTAGATGGTGAGGCTTACATGCTTCCCTGTATAACTCTTTGTATTCCAAAATGGTGGAATTTAGTGTCGGTAACAAAGAATCAATCTGTCTTGTACAATCCTTAATTGTCCTATCAAATAATTCATCTTTTTCCTTATTCACTCTTTCCTTAATGGTCTCTTCACTTATTTTATCTACAATTTGAATGTTAGAAGAAATGAATTTGGACAATGTGTCCAATTTACCTATATATCCATTAATATGATCAACTTTACATGTTGGTGCAATCATTTGCAAAATTGGTAAAATATCATCAATGGCCTTAAATAATAAGGCATTGCATTCTGTAATCTTCTTTATTGAATCTAAAAGTACATCTGTAACATTCTTTGGTCTATAATATGTTGGCTTGATAATGATTGTAATGTACTCATCATTTGTTGTCATTCATGAAACACTCTCACACACACATATGATTAAATTCACTACCGGTGTAACTTCAATTATTTACTCTGTCAACTGATATGTTAGAGGTTATACCAAGAGGTTTATCTCTAACCAATACTTTGTGTCAACTAGTATGTGCATAAGAGATAGTCTGTGATTATACTAAGTTGGAATCAAGATGAAGATCAAGATGGAGATCAAGCAGAGATTTAAGGACAACAGTTCATATGTTTTATTCAAACCGGTATTTAATTGTTCCAACTGGTATTTGGTAATTTTGTGATGAGTTACCACATTTCATGATGAGTTACTTGCATCGACTACTTGGTGGCAATTTGTGTGATGAGTTATGATCACTTATCTAGATATACTGCACTTAGAAAATTGTGTTATGATTTCTTAAGGCCAACATGAAATCATAAGGTCTATATATTGACATCACAATGAATTATTTGATATAGTGAAAAGTGTTATGTTATGTGCGAAAGGAAAAAGAGTTAAGTTGCAGAGTATGCAGAAGAGTAGTGTTGAATGTGTTTAGAAGGATCTGATTAAGTATTGTTCTACTCAGAACAGAGAAAACCATTCTTGTTGTTTTATAACCAGTATAGCAAAATCAAATCCCCTAACTGGGTAAGCTCTAACAAGCTTCAATGTATAAATCCTTTAACAGGGTGATCCATTAGTTTGGATTCAAACATCCTCCACCAAGGTGACTCCTAACAGGGTATAAGCTTCTAATCAAGCTTTGGGATCTCTAACAAGATTCACTCCTAGCAGAGCACTTTGTAGACCGTAACCGGTCAGTTATCTATTACTGCAGATAGTTAACTTGGGAGTTCCATCTCACCATGGTTTTTACCTACTTGGGTTTTCTATGTACAAACACTTATGTTATGGTGGATGCTTTACTTTTTGTGGACGTTGTTATATCATTTTGGATTGCATGTGTTGTGTTTAAAAGCTTTGTTAAGTTCATCTACGAGTTAGTGTTTGAAGTAGTTTTATTTTTGGTGTCACTGATTCACCCCCCCCTCTCAGTGCTTTTCAAGTTCATCAATTGGTATCAAAGCCTAACTTATTTGAAGCCTAATCGCTTAGAAGGGAGCCTTGAAGCCACCATGGGGGACATGAGCTACTTCGAGATGGCTAGAGAGATGGAAGCTAGTAGAAATGAACTTGAAACCCTTAGGGTCAAACTAAAAGCTTCAGAAGTCAAGAGGAGAGAGATAATTGAACAAATATTAGAGATATTTGATAATAGTTCTTCAGATGAAGCCAATATTGATGCTTTAGCAGAGGAAGTTGAAAAGTTAAACGGTGAGAAACTGAATCCGAGGAGAGAGCTAGAAGGTCTCACTATCTGCATGAGTCAAGAATTGGAAGCCAGAAGAGCTGTTGAAGATCTTATCAAGGAAAGATATCAAGAGATCACAAAGATCAAACGGGAAAGTGTCACTATGCATGAGCATTTGATTGCTGAAAGAGAAGAAAAGGAGAACTTGCAACTAGATCTTGAACTAGCATCATCTCTAAGAGAGAACCTGTCAAAGCATAGTGAAGATCTCATCAAACAACTTACTGAAGCCAATGAGAAATTGGAGAATTTTAGTAGAAGTTTTACCATGCTAGAAGAACAAATTCAATCACAAAGAATGAAGGGTGATATCTTTGGACTTGGTTTTCACACAATTGAAAGAGGTGAATCCTTCGGTACAAAGAGAAACAATCCTAAGAACAAATTTTCTCCTAAGATCAATAAGGTTACTGGTAAGAAGGTCTTTAAACCTGTTTGTTTTGTTTGGCATAACCTTGGTCACACTACAAATATTTGTAGAGACAAACCTAACAGAAATGCAAGTTACAATACTAATGCTAGGTATGTGTCCAAGAAATTTGAAGGTCATTTCTTCACATGTGGAATATATGGACATAGATCTGTTGAGTGCAGATATGGAGCAAACAATCATGTACCACACATGCATCCAGGACCAAATGGTGACTAGATGAGGAATTTTAACAACCGGGTAAACTTGAACTGGCAAAGACCCTATGGCAACCGATTTAGTCCATTTGAGATGGAAAAGGTAACAAAAGTTATTTGTACCATCTGTAATAACTTTGGTCATGTGGCTATGAATTGCAAAAGAAGAATAGGAAGAGGAAATGAAGGACTTTGGAGATCATCTGGTATGGCCTATTATCACTGTAACAAACTGGGGCACTTAGCAAAATTTTGTAGATTGAGAAAAAGCAAACCGGTCAATTCTTCTAAGGATCAGGAAGGAAAGAAGAAAGTTATTGTTGAAAAAACTAGAGAGGAAATGAATTGGATTTGGAAGAAGAAAATTGATGACTCACCTGGAGAAGAAACTGTTCCTTCACCCAATGAAGAGAACCTTGCACCGATGACTTAAGCCTTTTTAATATGGCTAAGGGGAGCTTGACAGTTAAAATACCTCAGACCCCTTGAGAAAAATGAGCAGGAGAAGAATTTTGATAACTTTTTGTCAATATGTTATCAACCAGTTTTCCCCTTGACCAGTGAAATTAGGGTTTGTAACCCTAAATGGGCGAGCATTTAATGTAGTAGGTAAAAAGGATAAAAGCAAGTTTTAATTTGTCATTTTACCCTAACTCATTCAAGAAATAAATTTGGAGCACTTGCTGAGCTGAGAAAGATTGTTTTGTTGTTAATTGCCAAATTGTTTTGTGATTTGTGAAATTAAACTGAATTGAAGATTGCAGAAGGTCAAATTGGTGTGCACTTGGGAATTTCAACTGATAAATGGGGCAATGTGGATGAAACAAGGTATTTCTTTGAACACACTACTTTGAATCTTGTTCATCTAGAATGGTATCAACTTCAAAGACTGTAGAGAGGTTAATGATTACTTTTGAGCCTATGGAAGTTGTAGAGGAAGAACAAATTGTGTCGTATAATGCATTGTCACAAGTTCCAAGTGGAGTTGTGATCAAAGGTGATTTGTCTAGTTACATTGATTGCAAGATAGAAGATTTAGGATCTCTATACATTTATACACAGTTGAAATCACTTTGTGATAAGAATAGAAATATTGAAACAAAGTATGCTAGGGTTTTCGAAAAGGGTTTTGATAATGTCGCTTACTTTCTTGAAGATTTCAAGGATGAGCATATAAGAATCATTTTGAGTCAAGTTCATGGAGAGAATATGTATTTAGAGAGAACTCACACAATAACTAAGGAAGCCATTCAGGTTGTAACTAGTTATTTCTCAATCAGTGAAGTACCTATTCCCAAACAAATTTCAAAAGACATGATATTCTCTTTAACCGATTCTAATTATGATAAGCGTGCCTTTTCTATCAACAATATTAGAGACCCTACAATGAAACTAGTAGCAATGGTAATAGGTTACCGAGTATTTCACTCTAGTAGACTTAATAGTGTTCCATCTGCAACAATTCATAGTGCTCACAGAATGATTGTTGATAATGCAAATTATGATCTCTGTGAAGCCATAAGAAGGCAATTATTTCAAAATTTGCAATCAGTTAGAAAGGATAACAATCAAAAATTCAAGTATGGTCAGCTATTGGTCGGATTATTCTTCTATTTCCAGAACTTTCTACTAGGAATTGGATACATTGAGTGGTCAAAGGACTCACTGGTCTCGGCACAAATTAAGAACAACATCAAGGTTGTAAAGAATACTTTCCTTGCTGCCATGAACAAGTATTTTAACGAGTTCCAAAAGAATAATAGTATGAGAATGAGAATACTAGAAGAAGTGGTAAAGCACTTTGAGAAGGATATAATCTTCACTGTTACCACTGTTTTTTGCCTGATGCAAGCAATTGAGCCAAGAGAGGAAGAAATGGAAGACACAAGTTATGAGGTAAACTATGATCTACTGGTTGGTTATGCTAATACCCTATTAGCATAACCTAAAGACAAAAAGAAGACAAAATTGGACATTGTGGCAGTCCAAGATGCACCTCCACAAACCAGTACTGCACTTGTTAAAAATGCAAGAGGAAAGAATAAAAAATCTGATGAAGCATCTCAAGCAAAAAAGATTACTAGGGTTACCTGGAGTGTCCTAACCAAAAAGGAACTAAAACCCAAAGTATATATTAAGAAGGAGACAAAGAAGAGAGGCAAAAAAATAATTTTACAACCAGAGTCTAAGGGAACAGATTCCGATGAAGAACCAAAGAAGGCAAAAACAACTGGCTGAATATCCAAGAAGGTTAAGGAAGTGCCAAAGGCAACTGTGCCTATTGATATAGAATCCTTCAAACCAGAAACCCATTTTGAAAGAACAATGAAGACACTAAGTAACAATAGGTTTGACAATGTAAAAGAGCATTTTGATTCCTTCATTGAAAATGAGAAAGTGCAAGTGATTCAACAGGCAATCACTCATCTGTGTCATTACAGTAGATATCCACATGAACTAGAAAAAGGATATCTCAAATTATCTGTACACTATTCTTTTGAATAAATGGGAGGAAGATATTAAATTAGAAAAATAAATCATTGATGGGGTATTTGTACAATATTTCTTTGAATTTTCTAAAGATGATATTAGTGCCTTAGTTGCTTGATACAAATCTCAGTTTATATTCAAAGCAAGAAGACTGAAGTTACTCAGTGGAAAGAAGGCAACTGTTGAAACTGAGACCCATCAAATAGCTTGTGAAATCAAAAGAATGGAAGAATTCATCTAATCCTCAATGAAAGAGGATAATGTTATTGATGATGTTAATCGACCGGAAATGGATGAAGAAGAGATTATTCAACCTAATGAGGTCTATCCTCTCAAGAAAAAGGATGACTCCATTATTCATGTTGTTGATGATGTTTAGGACATAGTTGACCTATCTGGAGATAACACTGCACCGGATATGGAGCCTCTTGCAAATGTTGATGTACAGGTTACCTTAGTTGAACAACCGGCAACTCAACCAAAAGTGGACAGTCCACCGACAACAGAACAACTGGAGAAACCCCAATCTCCACTGGTCATTCAAGCTATTCAGAAGGAGCCTACTGAAATTATTGTCACACGGTCCTCTGAAAAGGAAATGGAGAAGAATACAGAGAAAGCAATCATTAAGGTTGTATCCCCTAAACCAGCAAAGCAAAAACAACTTGAAGAAGATGATGATGATTCTCTAAGTATCTCAGGACCTATCGATATGAACAATTTGAGCGCATCAGAAATGATGAAGATTGCAAATGTCATGCAGTCTAGAGTGCATAAGAAGAGATTGAAAGAGCAAAGGGTTGAAGTTAAAACAATTCAAAGTGTAGTAGATATTTTATTTGATCTGCTATCGGAAACATCTATAGCACATCTATCTACACCTATTAGCAAACTTGGTTAGTTAGTTGCAGATGCATCTGATCAAATCAAGTCACTAGAAGATGCTACTCAACTATATGTTGAAAAGAGTCACAAGAAGAAATATGGAGAAATATTGGCAAAGAATATTGATAGTGGCAAAATGGCTCTATCACACAATAAAATTTTGTTGAGTAAAGCTATTGAAACAGGAGGAAAGTATCTTGCTTCTACCTCCAATGTTACTTTCTTTTATTATGAAATTTCAAAAAGTCAAATTCAAATAGAACAAGAACTGGAAAGGATATGCAAGGCATATGTTCCACTCCAGGATTCTATACTTGCCTTTAACAAATATGTAGATGATTTGCATAACATACTGGACATCTATGATAATGAGAAGGAAAAGAGACTTCAATCTCTTAAAGAACTCAAAAGTCAACTCACATCACATGTAGACATACTTAAGAGAGCCCACTCCAATGTAGAAGCTATTCTTGCAACCCTGAAACTTGCACACTGGACTCAATGGAAGAATTTCATTCATAGTTGCTATCTACATTTGAGTATACTGAGAACATATTGGAATCATGGGAAAATGCTTTGTCACAGATGAAGAAGAGCTACAATGATATTTTTATGAGATTAACTAATGCATGAACTTTTAAGTTATTGTTGTATGTGTTGAACACTTTGATACAAATTTTCTCTCTCTATATATATATTACTTTTTCAATTTGGCATTGTTATCAAAGGGGGAGTAGAAATATGTATGTGTGTTTTTGAAGATTTTGTATAATGTATGCATTAAGGGGGAGCATAAGTAAATGAGTAAATTTTGTTGTGTATGCACACTTATTGGTATTACTATAAATTTTTCTAAGTGTTGCCATCAATGCCAAAGGGGGAGATTCTTGGCTTGATGATGATTGTAATGTACTCATCATTTGTTGTCATTGATGAAACACTCTCACACACATATGATTATATTGACTACCGGTGTAACTTCAATTGTTTACTCTGTCAACCGGTATGTTAGAGGTTATACCAAGAGGTTTATCTCTAACCAGTACTTTGTGTCAACTGATATGTGCATAAGAGACAGTTTGTGATTATACTAAGTCGGCATCAAGATGAACATGAATATGGAGATCAAGTGGAGATTTAAGGACAATGGTTTATATGTTTTATTCAAACCAATATTTAATTGTTCCAACTGATATTTGGTAATTTTGTGATGAGTTACTTACACAGACTCCTTGGCAGCAATTTTTGTGATGTGTTATGATCACTTTTCCAGATACACTGCACCTAGGAAATTGTGCTATGATTTCTTAAGGCCAACATGAAATCATAAGGTCTATATATTGACATCACAATGAATTATTTGATATAGTGAAAAGTGCTATGTTATGTGCGAAAGGAAAAAGAGTTAAGTTGCAGAGTATGCAGAAGAGTAGTCTTGATTATGTTTAGAAGGATCTGATTAAGCAAGTATTATGCTACTCAGAATAGATCAAACCATTCTTGTTGTTTTCTAACCATTACAACAGAATCAAATCCCCTAACCGGGTAAGCTCTAACAAGCTTCAATGTATAAAACCTTTAGCAAGGTGATCCATTAGTTTGGATTCAGAAATCCTCCACCGACATTACTCCTAACAGGGTACTACCTTTAACAGGGTATAAGCTTCTAATCAATCTTTGGGGTCTCTAAAAATATTCACTCCTAGCAGAGCACTTTCTAGACCTTAACCGGTCAATTATCTATTACTGCAGATAGTTAACTTGTGAGTTCTATCTCACCGTGGTTTTTACCTATTTGGGTTTTCCACGTACAAACACTTCTGTTATGGTGGATACTTTACTTTTTGTGGATTTTGTTATATCATTTTGGATTGTATGCATTGTGTTTAAAATCTTTGTTAAGTTCATCTACTGGTTAGTGTTTGAAGTAGTTTTATTTTTGTTGTCACTGATTCATCCCCCCCCCTCTCAATGCTTTTCAAGTCTATCATAATCCATAGTATAAGTGCTAAGTAGAGTGCTTGGTTCTGCAATTGGTTTCTTTTCTTCTCTGGATGTCTACACAGTTACCTTAACCAATTCTGCTTCCTTGCTTCCATCCTTAACCTCTTCTTTTTTCACTTTTTCTTCCTAATTCTCATTCTTGTTTTCATTCTTATTTTCAATATTAATTTTTGTCTTACTATTTGTTGGTTTTGATATATTCTATTCATGCCCTATTTTTTTTCTAGTTTGTGCTTCTTCTTCTGCTTCTGTCGGTATTTCAGCGTTAAGCTGAGTATCATCAAGAATGGATTCAGATTTCTTAACTTCAGTTGTTTCCTTGTCCATTACAATATTAAAATCCTAAGTGTCCACATTCATGGTAAAAACAATGTCTGACTCCGGATCAAGATTATCTACTTTTTCTTCCTTTGACTTATCTTCTCCAGGTTGACTATCCATTTGTGTTGGTGCCTCTGAAGTTATTGAGGGGGGGTGTCCTATGCTGGTGGCAGTAAGTTATCCTTAACTGTAATATCTGGTATACTACCAATTTTTCCTTTACCTTTATCTACCTTCTCATATACCTTAGTAATCACTTATTCACCTTTAGTTTGTCTTTCTCTTCTTTCTTCTCTCTCTGAATAAAAAATATGTCCCACTTATCAGCCATTTCATCTACAATTTCTTTAACTCTATCGGCCATAAGACTAGCTTGTCGGTGACCACTCACAAAAATAGTTCTATTGGCTTTAGATATAAGGTCATCAATTTCCTGCTTGGAATTAATAGGTTGCACAACTAATAGAGCTTGTACCTTCAATTTCTTATCAAGTTCCATAACAGACATTCTCTTGGCTTCTAATCTTAAGTATAAATAATTCAGTAGAACATCTACAACTTCAATAAGAACTTTCTTGTAGATATCTAGATACAAAATAATACTTTCCTCTATAGTTTCCTTATCTAAATCTTTAAAAGAATGATAACATTTATTTGCATTACTAAGGTTACCATCTTGGTTGATTTCATTGACTAACTCTTCCGATGAAAGAGTATCTGGTTCCTTTGGTTCAAATTTCTTTTTAGGACCAATAGGCTCTCTTACAGCCTTTTGCTTCTTTCTGAGTGTCCTTGATTTCTTAGGAGATGGAGCAGGTGCCAGTGAGGGTTTTCTTTTCTTCCTATCCATCCTTGTAAATTTAGCTGCCTTACCACTGTCAAAATCAGATGAGGTAGCCATAGGAGAAATATGTGCTACCACTTGCAGTTCTTCTTTTCTTTCTTGTTCAGCAACATCTTTCATCGGATCTAGTTTCAATAATCCCTTCTTGACAATATCAAAAAACTTAGAAGCATCTTTCATGTCCTTTTCTCTTCTCTTTCTCTTCTTCATCATAACAACACCACTCTCTATAGTTTCAGCATTACCAAATATCTCCTCTGTTAGTTCTGGTGGAGCATCTAGGAGTATTTTAGCATATGAGTCCAAGATGTGTGAATCCACCTCATATCCCATCTCTGTAATCCAGACAGTTCTAGGTCTAACTACCTCCATCCAAATTTCATCTCTTTTGATAACAAAGCATATTTGTTTATCATACTTATCAACAATTCTTTGTGGAATATTTTCCCTTTGTTTCATTTTAGCTTGAAATTTCTTGAAATACTCTTTTACCAGTTTGTCACTATCAGATCCCATGCCGGTAATTTCCTCCTTTATCTGTTTTCCAACAGAAATATCATATGCAAAATCCTTATGTCCAATACCAAGAATCTCCTTTGAGAAGTAAAGCATTAAACACACAATCAGATTTCCAAATTTAAAGGTTCCCTTCTTATCTCCTTTTATTTTATCCAAATTCTCTAGCAATTCATCCTTTAACCATTCACAAATGTCAATTTTACCATTATTCATAATCATCCCATGAGAACTATGAATGCATAAACTAGATACAAAATTCAGTATGTTAGTATGAGCAACTTTATAACCAATGACCATACTTGCAAATTTAACATTGTTATATTTTATATCATTGACCCTAAGTGACCTGTTGTCAAATGTTGCACTGGTTAAGCTCATTACCTCTTTGTTTGGAATTTTCTTTTTCTTCTTAGGCCTAGTGCCGGTGGAGGGTAAACCAGTAACAACTCTTATAGCTTCCTTAGTGATCTTAAATATTGATTCTAACCACATAAATTCACCATGAACCCTACTAAGAACATAGTGGATGGTTTCATCTGATAATTTCGGCATATGGAGGATGTCAATGAACCTTAACTCCTCAATAACCTTGTGTTCCGGTTTAACTACCCCATGTTTGTTAGTGATAACATTTATGAACATATTCTTCAAATCTTCAGACGCTAAAATTTCAATGTTACAATGTATGTATGCCCTAGGGTCTTCAGTAAACGCAACTCCCTTTGGGATTATAGAAAATGCACCAATAGAGTCATCCAATTTTTCTATATTAGGAATTATTTTGAAAATGGGTCTCGGTCATTTTATGTTCTCCACAATGGTAGGGTTTGCAATGAATTTGGGAACAATGAATGAAGAAGCCATTGCGTAAGATAAATACCTTTTAGCTGAGAAATCCTTGAATGCTCTAAAAAACCTTTGTTGCTTTTCCTTTGGGATTCCTTTGCTCAATTTTGCTCTCTTCGAATGCTTGAATGCTTGGTGAGATGAAATAAGAAGTTACAATGCCTTTATAACTAAAAAGTTAACTTACAGTTGCAATAAATGCTTTGTCGGTGAAGTGAAAACTCCACATATCTGCCGGTAAAGAAGGATTATAACTTCTTACCACCAACTGAGGGTAAATGCATGATTTTAAATTAGTTGCCTTACCCCTAAGAATTATTCCTTAGTTAGATGAAGAATCTCCCGCCGGTGCAAGATTTCTCTGTTCTGTCGGTGCAGAGATAGATTCATCATTTCTTTGATCTCTCTTCTTGATCCTTTGTTTAGTGAATTCTTTCTTGATTTCATTTACCTTTTCTTTCCCTTTGTCATTAGATCCTTTATTGTTCGCCAATACAATCTGTCTTCTACAAAAAATTTCAATATGCCTAATCTTGTTACATTTATAACAAGTTACATTGTTTCTCTAAATAGTTTTTCCATAACCTTGACCGGTTTGAGTTCTACATTGATTAGATAAATGTCCAAATATAACACAAACATAGCATTTCACATTCATTCTGCAATTATTTGAGTTATGACCATTTTTATTGCATTTGGAACTTTGACCGGTGGATGAGTTTGTATTTTGATTATTCCTAAATCTGCATTGATTTGCTCTATGACCAAATTTGTTGCAATTAAAACATTTTCTTGTTAGGATTAATGATAGTCCCAAAGATACTGAGAGGGGGGGTGAATCAGTATCTAACTGGTTAACAAAATATTTAACCTTATTAAAAACTTTGCATACCAAAACAGTGTACCGGTAAATAAGAATTAATGCAGTAAACAGGAACAATAAAGATAGCATCGAAAACAAACCATAACATAAGATGTTTAACAAGGAAACCCGGTGTGGGAAAAACCTCAATGGGATTTGTGACCCACAATATTCACTCATTGGCCAATGAATAAATATTACTTATAATGAGGGGCCTAAACATGCAGGAAGGCCAACTACCTAGAGCTCACTACTCAATAAGAGTCACACTGACTACAAAAGTGGATTATGAAATCCAATACAATGTACTGCTTCAAATCAGCATCAACTATGCCAGGTTCAATACTGGTTTAAGGTCATTCTGTAACCAAAACCTTCACTGTCAACTATATCTCCTTGTACAAAAAAGTCATCCATATATTCTATCCATGCATATTACCTTACTACACAAAATGACCTATAAGATCTCATACATATTGTCATGCCCAAAATTTAGGGCAAGAACGAGAAAAAGTTTTTTTTTTTTTAATTTAAAATAACAACTAAATAACAATGAGTTCGCTAACACGAAATGCACTAACAAGCTTTGGGTCATAACTATGTTTTAAAGTTAACTCAATCTACTAAATAATTTAAAATCAAAAAGTGGAATATTAATTCTCTAAGGAAATTATTATTGTCTCAACAATTTTAGTCACTAAATTAACTTAATGAGAATTCTCTAAAATATTTGGCGAAGATATTATTAATCTCTTAAAAATCAAAATTTGCTTTAAGGAGCAAATTAAATTAGACCTATCACTCTATTTATAATATCCAAACGCCATATTTCAACAATTAAAATGCGCTTAAATTAATCCGACCTAAGGCAAAATAATTTCACAAGAACATTTATTGATAAGATTAAATATCTCCCCATAGACAACCTAATTTACAACCGAGTTGAATTCCCTAAATTTTAAATTCAAGACTTCATAAATAGTTAATCTAAAAATATTTAATTTAATTTAAAACTTCTCAATCTATTTAAATTAAAATAAATATTAACTTCGTAAATATTTAATTTAAATTATTTCAACCTATTTAATTTAAATTAAATATTAACTTCATAACAATTTAACTTAAACCATCTCAACCTATATATAATTATATAAAATATAATTACATATATACAACCCTATATATATATAATTTATATAAAATTCCCTAGGGTTTTACCCATGCAAACCCTCTCTAATAATATACCCATTTAATAAAACCCTATTTTCTTATATAAAATAAGCCTTCCCTTATTTTATTTTATTATTTTCCCTTAACACATTTTACTTGCCCTAATCCCAAGTTTTGGGTTAGGGCTTCATATTTTTTTGAATTGCAGGCCCGCAAGGGAGAAGCGGTGTTCATGGCAAGGGCGGGGGTTTTTTTTTGGGCATATGTTACACAGAGGGGGGAAAGGCGGCAGCGACGTCCCCATGACTGCCGCTCATTGTGGGTTCCACAGTGGCGGGAACCACTGTGGCCGCCCACAGTGGTGGCCTCTAGGCCGACCACTATGGACGCCACAGTGGCCCCGTCCACTGTGGTGGCCACAGTGGCGGCCTAGGCCGCGCCGCCCACTATGCGGACCACAGTGGTTCGGCTACCCAGCCGGCCACTGTGCTTTGCACAGTGCATTCGGCCGAGGCCCCCCCCCCCCCCAAACCCCCATTTCAAATTTTTTTTTTTCTTTTTTTTAATATTTATAATATATATAATATATATATATATATATATATAAATATATATATAAATATATATATATATATATATATATTTATATATATATATATATATTTATATGTATATTTATATATATTAATATATGTATATATATTTTTATATATTAAATGCATAATGTTTTGGCCAAATTTACTTTGCAAATATATATTATAGTTATAAATATTTTTTTTTTGAAAACCTTAGACAGATTAATTTAAATATTCAAATTTTGATCAATGATTATTATTTTGGGTTTGAATATGAGTTTGCTAAAATCTGAGATAAGATATATAGCCATAGGTTTATTCCCTATACTTAAATAATGGCATATTTAAATAAATTTATACAACATACTATTTAAATATTGTTTTATTTAAAGTAGATAGCCTATTTAACTCTATATCTACTTTCTGCAACAAAAGTAATTAACAACATTTACTAAACATAAAACAGCAACTATAGCACTATGAGTTTATTTAAATCGAATAACTATTTACTCTAGATTCCTATTTCTGCAACTAAGTAATTTCCAGAAATCAATAAATTTAACAGCAACTCAATAAATCCAGAATTTATTAAATTAAAACCATAGAAATAATTATAACTACTTTAGGTTTTATTTCTGCAATTATATATGTGATTTTATTTTCTACAACTATAATTATCTAGAATCCTTAAACTTAAATCATGAAATTAGGAAATTAAACTGCAATATTTTTATTCACAACAACATGCATACAACCATTAATTCCTTTCTTTATTTCTTGGATTTATTTCACATGCATAAAGGGGTAAAATAAATTTAGTTGCTTTCCCACATTATTAATATACTCAACAATAATTAAATTCAGAAAACAAAACTTTAGAAAACTATTCCAGAATTATTCATTTCATTTTTTTGCAATATAACAAATACCTATTACATTTCTAGGAATTACTTTGAAATGCACTATAGTCATTTTACAATTAGGTCACTCAACTTTTATAATGAGGACATTTTAAAACAGAATAGTAACATATTTCCAAATAGAATTTGCAACAATTAACTCCATCAAATTTTTCCACTTGTCCTAATTCCTTTCTTTCAACAACCTGCAAATAAGATCAACGATATGACCATGGAGTGCTCACCTCCCAGCCTAGGCTAACTAGTAGCCACCCCCGAGCTCGGAGAACCAAGCCCTAGACAGGTAACAAACATGCAAACACAAAAGACAGAATACACACAAACTAAAACACATCCCAACCCGGGCTACACTGCACCACACATTGTGATGACCTTTTTAAGGGTGGTAGTGGACCAAGTACCCTGAGGAGAACTGCAAGTATGGAAAAACATGTAGCCACCTCATGGAAAACCAAATACATCAAGTATAGAAACCCCTTATTCCTTATGCCCCCCAAGGCTTTCATGCCTTATTTCCCTCCTTATGACCCCCAATGCATAAACAAGCCATGCAACAAGGGTCACACAAAATCCCTTTTGATCGCTCTCTTAACGAGAGTCTCTCACTCGAGGGCTGTCACTTCTACCACCCACAAGATCCTCCTCTCTCCCAAGAGTAGGAGATCTTGATTACTCCCAAACACATATACAATGTATAAAAAAACAAATACCAAATAAATTTCCAAGAGAACATGCATGGAAACAAATCTTTTACACAAACATTACTTTCAACACATGCAATAAGAAATCCATTATAAGAAGAATACAACCAACCTTAATCTACCCAAAGGTAGGTTAGTTTTGTTGAGGATGAGAAGCCCAATTCCATGGTTCTTCTCTTTCTACCCTTAGCAAAATTCTCTATTCAACAATCTAGCTTATTCTTTTCAAAATTCTTTTGTCTCCAAAAATGGAGAGTGGGTGATTACCCCCAAATTTTCTAATTCTTTCGTAAGAAGCCCATTGTGAGAGTTCTCACAAGTTTCTAAAAACTAAAGAGGAAGGTAAGGTAGAATGGGAAAGGGAACTCTCATTCAAAAAGGAAGGTTTTCAACTTAGTTCAAGTCTTCTAATTCAATTTTCGCACAACTTAGAAAAGTCACTTTTTAGGGTGTCTAAAAGGTCACATGGGAGTAGAAACTTGCCTTAAATTACCCCTAACCCTTAGGTATACCTTATGGGCTTTAGGAAACCCTATTAAACTACCCTTAGGTGTCCATTTAACCCTTTTTTAACCCCTCTAAAGTTTATTTTCGGGTCAAACCTATGTTGACCATCCCAAAGATTCTTTACCCAAGGCATTTATGGAATCTCATTACATTAATGGAAAAAGCTATAGTTAAACAATTCCCACCAAGAGACAAATTTAAAAATTCAAACATAAATCCACACATGTGTCAAGTGACACAAAGAAAATACTTTTACAAATTTATACATGAAATTGTGTCTCTTGTGGATTTTACATAAATCAGTTAAATAACACTTAACACACATGCATCCTTTACTATTACGAATAAAATACAACACAAACGGGGTGTTGTCTCTCCAAATAGACAAGCCCTAGCTTTACAAACATACATAGGTCTAGGTTTGGTTCTCCGTAATATTTCCATGGTCACATGGATAACTTCCTGTGCATCTCAATTTACACATTAGTAGCTTCAAGTAACCTCATATAATATAAATCACAAGAATAATAATACACATCATCACTTGCATACAATTTACATCTGAACAATTTAATACATCTTATATCCAAGCAATTTCACATAAGAAATTCATCCTAATTCTCATAATTTTGATCCACACTTATAACATACATCATATTTCTTTTATCATAGTAAAGTCCTGCAAATTCAATAATAACATTTATCACTGCAAATTCATCCTATTCAAAAATCATGTAGTGTTCTATATCATAAAGCATATAAATAAAACATCAACATATAGCAATGTTATCCAAATCATGGAATCATATAAGTTCTAAATCCATAATGCATAAAAAAATAAAGCATCCATAATAGTCTCATCATAAAAAACACTAAAATGTTAGACTAGGTCAGGATGGGGCCTCACACATATATATGAGTCTTTTACAATATGCCATGTCAGCTGGGGTGCCGGTATGCATTGTTGCCACTATTGGTGAGTTTTCTATCAGTGTATGTAGATGTCTGTGCCAATGCTAGTGTTTGTCGGTGGCTTTACTAGATGACTGCAAGAAGGTTTCCAGATAGTTGCCATCAATGACAACACCACTATTCTCATAAAGAGTGTAGAATGCCAACATTTCCATTGAATTTATAAGCATTAGGTTGCCTTACCGGTTTGCTGTGATCATGATTTTTTGCAATCCCAGAACTTTATCCATGTTCAAATCCAAGTCCAACTATTTCTCCATCAAGTTTCTGACTTTTCAGTATGCCATCAAGCTTATCTGAACTATTCTTGAATTTTTCTTTGTATTCATTTGTAGTGACCAATTCACCTTCCAGAGTACTAACTTGTCTCATAAGTTCCTCTTTGTCATGTTCCATGTGAATCAAATTTGTTTTGAGCATATAATTTTCATAACTGATCCTCAGAGATTCATCTAATCTTTTATTAAGTCTTCTGGCCAAATCTTCTTCATTCCTCTTTCCGTCTTCAATATCCTTGCATAATCTCATGGTTAAATCTTGCATCTCATTCTTCATATTATTGTTCTCTTGTCTCATTTTTTCTGCAATATCTCTAAGAGTTTCTTTTTCTTCATCATCTTGGTTTTGCAATTGCACATGTAATTCTTTTCTATAACCAGGTTATCTTGAAGTGCTTTGACAAATTTCCGAGCTCCTTCCAACTGTTGTCTCATCAAAATCTTCAAGAGCTCCTTCCAACTGTTGTCTCAAACTTTCCATTGTTACCGGTTTCAAAATATTCCTCAAGTTGTTAGGCTTCTGCAAATAGAGGACTAGGCTCTGACACCAATTGTTAGATGCTAAGACAGTCCCAAAGACACTGAGAGGGGGGGTGAATTAGTGTCTAGCTGGTAGATGAAGGATTTAAACTTATTTGCAACTTTACAACCCAAATTAATATATCGGTAAACAAATAATAATGCAGTAAAGAGAAACAAAAGTATAACCATCAATGCACACCATAACACAGATATTTATGGTGAGGAAACCCGGTAGGGGAAAAACCTTGGTGGAATTTGTGACCCACAATATTTACTCACTGGCCAATATGAATAAATATTAATTGTACAATAGGGGCTTGCACATGCAGGAAGGCCAACTACCTAGAGCTCACTGCTCAATACAAAATAGAAGTCACACTGACTACATAATTGGATGATTAAATCCAACAATAATGTAATGCTCAAAATAGCATCTGCAATGTTGGATTTAGTACCCATTTAAGCTCTATTTGATACCTCTACCATAAACCTTGCTTCACTCTTCTCTTCTCTTATTCGCTCATATGGTAATTAAATCAAAATGCATATACAATTCATTCACTATCATAACCTATCACATCTCATATATCGCTTCCTTACATTACCTAATTACATTTCAAAATGACCTACAAGATCTCATACATATATGAGTCTTTACAATACATAATTTTGGCTATATAAATATAATTACAATACAAAACAATATTATTTCAAGTCGGCTTAGAGTGTTGGCATAATTTGCTATTGGTGTAGATTGGATGCCAATGAGAATAAACTTGTAGTGTCTGTCGGTACTGATAGACGATGTTTGCTACTGGTGTAACCTATGAACCATGTTACTGGTTGGTTTCCATCAATGACAACATCAACTATTCTCATCTGAGTGTATAATGCCAACATCATCTTTCTGTGGAGATTGAATCTAGTAAATTATCCTTTATCATCCTAATGTAATGGTGAAAAGTGCTTGAAGGATAATCAATAGTGAAACTCTCATCTCTCTTTGAGGGAAAGGGTTGGTTTTCCTCTTGATCTATCTCTCATCATTTTCCCACCACTACAATACTTAACTATAGGTGTATGACCAAACCATAACTCATAAGGTGTCTTTCTAGTGTCTCCTTTGATATGAACTTTGTTGACTATGTATACCATTGTGCTCACAACTTCTCTCTAGTAGATATGAGGCATATTATCTTCCATCATCATAGTTCTAGCCGCATCTAGGATAGTTTTGTTCTTCCTTTCCACAACTCCATTCTGCTGAGGTGTCCAGAGTGTAGATAACTATCTCCATATCCCATTCTTTTCACAATAACTATTAAATTCATCGGAAGTGAATTCTCCACCCTTCTCTGACCTTATGCATTTAATCTTCAATCTTGTCTTTGTCTCAACTTCAACTTTAAAGATTTTAAACTTTTTAAATGCTTTAGATTTCTCCCTTAGAATTAACCCACATCATTCTAGAATAGTCATCAATGATTAGCATAAAATACCTATCACCCTAAAAACTTTTGATTCTAGTAGGACCACACAGATCAATATGAATAAGATCAAGAACATCATTATATTTTCCTTGTATAATCTTAAAAGAAGATCTGACTTACTTCCCCATTTGACATTCCTTACATATCAAATTATAGTGCTTCACAAAATTCGGTATATCTCTAACTGCCTTAGTAGAATTGATCTTTTTAATGCAATCAAAATTCACATGACACAACATCTTATGCCATAGCCAACTCTCATCAATTTGTGGAATCAAACATGTCTTCTCACTGGAGTTCAAATAAAAGATGTTACCTTTAGTCTAAGTACCAGTTGCAATCTCTAATCCAAATCTGTTGATAATCTTGCATTTTTCGTCCTTGAACTATAACTAAAATCCCTTATCCACCAATTGTATTACACTTAAAAGATTATTCCTTAAACCTTCAACATAATAAACATTATTAGTATCATGCTTAGCATCCAATGATATAGTTCCTCTTCCCTTGATCATGCATGCTTTGTCATCTCCAAATATAACCATACCGCCATCAAATTATTTCAAAGATAGAAAATTCATTTTATCCCTAGTCATATGATATGAAAATCCACTGTCTATCACCCATTCATCCTTGCCTTCAACTTTAGGAGCAAGGGCCTTTTCTTCAAGTACTAGATCATCTTCCTTAATAGCCAATAATACCCATTCCTTTCCATTGCCGGATCCACTAGCTGAATCTTTTGTCAGTTCATCATCAGAATCAGTCACATCTTCCTCATCTGCATAGTAGCAAGATTTGTCTTTGTTCCTCCTATACTTATGCTTGTTCTGATAATCATGGTTAGGCCTAAAAGATCTTCTATCTCTTTCCTCAAATCTTGAATTCCTTTCAGGATATGTAGATGCAAAACAACCTATCTTACTACATGCAAAACATTTAAGAGGTGATTTTCCTTCATACTTACTTCCTTTCGGACCTTTAGCTACTCTTCTAGCAAATAAGGATTCAAGTTGCTCAAACTCTTCATCTTATTTCTTCATTTCCTCTAGTTCCTTAGCATATAAGGCTTTCCAATCATTCTTGCCAGTAGATGATGTAGATGCATGAAAAGAAGGTTCAAATTTTGCAACTCCAGAAGGACCAAATTCCTCAAGCTCAAAAACAAATAACTTCCCAACCAAGGTATCCCTATTAACATAGGTATTTTCCATTGTTCTCAACTCATTAATTGTAGTAACCTTCATCTTGTAAGCCGGTGCCAAAGATCTCAGTACTTTAGAAACTATTTCATCTTCGCTCAGAGATCCACCCCAACACTGAATTCCCAGAATAATTTCATTAACTCTCTCCATAAAAGAAATAATCCTTTCAGCTTCTTCCATTTTCAAGTTCTCATATCTCACCCGGCAACCATCAAGTTTAGAAATTTTAATAGTAGGGTAACCTTCATTTAGAGTCTCCAATTTATCCCATATAGCCTTTGCAGTTGATTTATCAGTTAGTCTTATAACTTGTTGATTAGAAAGTGTGCACAAAAGGGCTTCTCTAGCTCTACAATCATTTTCAATGTCCATATCCAAGCCTGTCGGAGGAGGATTTCCATATGCCAGATTATGAGGTGTATATCCCTTCACAGTGATCTCCTAAATTTCCTTACCAAGACATCTCAGATGATTCTCCATCTGAATCTTCCATACTTTGTAATTTCTTCCATCAAGCCTAGGAATTTCTCTCTGGGAAACAGTTGCAGATGAACTTGATGAACTTGAACTATTAGATTCCATAGGATCTTCCTCAAGTGGTTAAGATTTCTTAGAGAGGACCAAGTTTTGATACCAATTGTTAAACAACTTAGATAACCAGTGGACAACTGAGAGGGGGGGGTGAATCAGTTGTCAACAAATTATAGAACTTTAAGCATTAAAACATTATTACCGGAATACATAAACCAAATACTAGAATAGCAGATATAACAGTTAAGCACAAATATAAACCACATAACATTTACCAACCATCCACAAAAGATAACACCAACATTTGTATGTGGAAAACCCAGTAAAGGGAAAAACCATGGTGGGAAGCCTACCCACAATCAGATAATACTTCTGCTTTAAGTATGTGATTACAAAAAGAGGGGCTTGCACATGTAGGAAGGCCAACAGTCTAGAGCGCACTGCTCATCACAAAAGGAGTCTCACTGACTACAAAATAAATCCAGACTACAATCTAGAAAGAAGAGTGAACTGCAATAATAGCATCTCCTATGCCTAAATATAGTTGCGGTTAAGCTTAGTACTGGAGGTCTTAAACCTCTTTCACCAACCCAATTTGATCACCTATGATCAGCCAAAACCTCTACATATGATTACAACCTTATTCGCACATAGATAATCCTATATCCCCAAACCCATGATCTATAAAGATATCTTACATCATATTTATACCAACCCAAGACCTAAACAATTAGGTCGACCAACTAAAAAATAATACAAAAAATTCATAACATAAACCTGCAATCCAATGATCAACCAAGTTGTCCTAAGACCAAAACAACCTAATCCAATCAATAGATCCAACCGGTAATGCATCGGGATCATCCACCAACACATTACATAAATGGGTCCATAACCTAGCAAAATAAGATAGCATTAGGTCTGGTCCTTCATGCAACACCACTGATCAACAGGAACACAAACAAGATAACCAACAACATCCCAAAATCCATCTAGAAGCCGCATCAACACAACTTATCAAGTGCATCAAAATATCTTCAACAAAGCTCTACCCGTAAAATCCTTACCGATGACCAAAAGGCTTACTAGAAAAAATGATAGCTCCTGAGTCATCAAATCCCAAACCAAATGATCTTGATACACATCTAAATAACATGAATGACATATGCAAACTAATTCCATAAACCGAAGCATACCGAAACCTACTGGAAACTGGTAAACAACCAAAACAATCTATGTTGCCATCAATGACAAAACATCAGTGCAACACAATCAATTCCTCCAATCGCCAACACCCTTTTCAACAATCTGATCAACACTCAAATGGTTATGTTTTTGGCCTTCTACATACAAGACATCATTAGTATTGTGCTGACCATTAAGAGAAATAGAACCTCTACCATGGATTATACCAGCTTTGTCATCTCCAAAATTTACAAGTCCACCTTCATACTTTTCCAAGATCATTAAATTATTCTTATCACCTATCATATGATGAGATAAACTGCTATCTATCACCCATTCATATTTATCTTCACTTGTTCAGCCAAAACTCTTTCCACATTCATACAACTAGCAAAATCAATAGGCATTGGATCATCTTCCTTGATAACAATAAACACCCATTCATTATCACTTGTATTTTCCTTATATAATTCATCATCTGACACACCTTTATCAGCAATATAATAACATCTCTTATGAAATTTAGTCTTGTAAGTTTTCTTAGGAACTCTTTCAAGACACCTTGGGGCAAAATGACCTATCTTATTGCATGGAAAACATTTAAGAGGCAACTTTCCTTCATCAAAATGATCTATATTATTTCATGGAAAACATTTAAGAGGTAAGTTTCCTTCATACTTACCGACTCCTTTAGGTAATCTTCTGGCAAACAATGCTTCAAGATCCTCAAGATCTCGCTCGTATTCTTCCATTTCCTTCATCTCTTTCTCATATATTTGCTTATCCTTACCACAAATAGTGGCTTTTAATGTATGTTCTACCTTAGGAAGGGAATTACCAAATTCACTTTATTCAAAGGTTGATAACTTTTTGAATCTCCTCAATAACAACAACTTTGTGTTTATAGAATGCAAGTAAGGATCTGAGCATTTTAGCAACAATCTTTGATTCTTCGAACTCTCCATCGGAATATTTGATATTGCAGACAAGTTCATTCACCTTTTGCATAAAAGAAGTAATGTTCTCATCTTCTCCCATCCTTAACATCTCATACTTTCCTTTTAAGCTCTACAACTTATCAATCTTCACATAGCTATCTCCTTCATATAGGGTTTCCAAATTATTCCAGATTTCATGAGCATTTTGTAATTCCATAACGTTCATCATTTCAGAATCAGTCAAGGAAATCGATAATGCTTCCATAGCCCTAATATTGCATTCAACTTCCTTTATCTCATCTGAAGTTGAAGGTCCATTTGTAGGAACAGTATACTTGTTCTTTTTAATAATCTAGTAAGCTTTGTCAATCCATCTCAAATGAAACTCCATGTGACTCTTCCAAAGAGAGTAATTAGTACCATCAAATCTGAGACTATCATTCCTATAAGAGGCCATCCCAGATCACCTCAAGCGGTTAAGCTTCTTTGGAAGAACCTACTCTAATACCAATTGATGAAATAACTCTGATTCCATCAAGACAACTGAGAGGGGGGGTGAATCAGATGTCTCAAAGATTTGCACAAATTAAGCTTAATCTCAAATCTAATTATTAACAATTAAATTATAAATCAACAACACATCAAGAACACACATAACACCAAGTTTTTTGATGTTGAAAACCTGGTCAAGGGAAAAACCGTGATGGGAACCTACTTGCAATATGATGATACTCTATTAGAAGTATGTGAAATATTACAATGGGGAATGCACATGCATTTAGGCACACCATCTAGAGCTCAGTGCGCAAAAAAAAGAAGGGATCATATCAAACAGATTCATATCACATTTGAAAGATCATGAACTGATAGAATAGCATCTTGTAATGCCTGATTACAATTCCAGTTAAGTACATAACAAATTCTTCTCACTCTTCACTGTCTTCGAAAGATGTATGCATTATTCATTCATACACTTATCCATAGTGATGAGCCAAAAGAATGGCTCTGTTTTATCTATGTTTATGCATCATTACTGGGACATTAGGAGTCTAGATATGTCTTTTGAGTTCAGAACCTTTGCTAAGTGATAATATTTTATATGTTTTGATGGTATGGTCATATAAAATGAACTCGTTTGATATATGTTTCTTTTTTATGCAATATAATAGGTAATTGTGCTATAAGGAATACTCATGGTAATGCTGCATGTAGATTTTGAATGTTACTCTGATAGGGGTAAATAGGCCTATATTTGTACACATTAACAATTTTATGCAGGACTAAATAAGAATGTTGAACCAGTCCAAGATGCTCAGCAATAAAGATCATGGAGATGCTGGACGGTAAAAGAGACAACAAGGATTGTCATTGAAGGAGTCAACTGGCAATTGAAAATGTTTTATTATGAATTATCTAAGGAATTGAATGATATCCTTTGCTGAAGGAGTAAATTTATGACCGAGGTTATGCTAGATTCTCTCTGTTATTCCAATAGATTTTGACTGATTCTCATCTCTTGTAACTTCACCTTCTTTTTCTCCTTGTTCAATAAAAGAATCCTCCTTGAACTCTAGGAGTGGTATGCTAGTTAGTTAGGAATTTCATGCTTTAAATAATCTCCCACCTTCTCTTATATGGTGGTTGAGAAGAGAATAATTTCAGCAATTGTAATACAATTCTAAGTTGAAGAAACAAACTTCCAACAACATGTTATGTTATCAAGTACTTTTGGATTAATAAAGATGATGATAATTTAAGTTCCAGACATTTGATTCAGTTGTTTGGATGCTTACTAAGGGGTCCCACTTAGTCAGTATTCCTTTGATTTCTTTTATCAGTTATATTTCATTCTATACTTAGCATTATCTTGATCATGAATTGTTCATCCAGCCACTGGAATACTTCCCATGACTGTTCCTGCAGCCACTGCAAATTGAGTAGAACCCTATTTGTTGATCAAGGATAAAGTTTTTTCATTCCTAGTTGTTTCTTAGAAGTTAGTTAGGTTTCCTTTAAATAATTTTAGTTACTTTCTTTCAGCACTTTCCTTCAGCAACATTTCATTTCCAGCAATAGGAAAGGTGACTATTTTGGTCTTTCTAGTGTATATACTTTGCAAACCCATTTCAAGTATATGCCCTGAGTTGATAACTAAATGAAACTTCATTATGAAAGATAATTACTTAGTTGGATGTCCAATCCCTAAGGTATGACTGTAAGGTCTAATTGTTGAACCATTAAGAAGGTCAGTCATTTTTGGCACCGTTGTTGGGGAT
This sequence comes from Cryptomeria japonica, assembly GCF_030272615.1. Taxonomy (NCBI): domain Eukaryota; kingdom Viridiplantae; phylum Streptophyta; class Pinopsida; order Cupressales; family Cupressaceae; genus Cryptomeria; species Cryptomeria japonica. Next base: position 509,831,104 of record NC_081405.1, read on the forward strand.
GGTGTCAAACTAGAAACCTTTGTAGTCATTGATAATTGTACATTGTTTTAAGTAGTTAAAAAGTTTTGTTTCCATTTACCTTCATAGAGTAATGACCCATAATTACTTCTGAATACTACTACATGAGAAGAGACACTTTAGGGAGGTTTCTTCCTAATGACCCTTATCCTGACAATCATTTCAAGCAAGCTTATAATCTATTTGAAGATGTAGACCAAGAGATAAACCCTTTAGCTGAGTTATTTACCAACATTGAGGATCCATCAACCAAGAACCTGTTGAAAACCCATTTGATTTGATATATTATCAGGTGAGGATGGCTGGTGTTGCACAAAATCTGTCTAACTAAGCTACCTTTGAATTCCCTATCACCAACCAACAAGATAATAACAACCTCAAGAATATACCCACTTTAGTTCTCCCTAAGTTTTATGGGCTTGTAACAAAGGACTCAGATACCTTTTTGTTTGAATTTGACGTTCTTTGTCGAAGCTATGATACACTACTGATACTCACAGACTCTAAGTTGTTTCCAGCTACTTTGAAACAAGGAGCCCTAAGATGGTTCATGAGTCTGAGGAGAGGTGTTGTTGACAGTTGGTAAGCCATGCAAACCAAATTTCTTGATAAATACAAAGAATACTGTAGAAGTGGTAATAGGGGGGATGACATCTTCAGGATGCAGCAAAAGGATGATGAAAATTTGAAGGACTACATTTCAAGGTTCTTGTTCTGCCTAAAGAGAAATTCAAACCATACTCTTAATCAAGAGTCCCAAAAGTTTCTTTTTATCAGAGGGATCAATGACAGTTGTATTGATACCCTAGACTTGATAAGAGGAGGAGATATCACTCAAGTTTCTTGGGATGATATTAAGAAGATATGCCAGAACTACTCCTGAGCAGGTGTAAAGAAGGGAAGAGGATATCAAGCTACCAAGGGAAAGTCTTCCAATAGATTTTCAAGGATGAAAATTACTCACTTACTGTCTAACTTCAAGAAAGATATTATCAACAACATGGCCACACAGCTGGACACACTTCAGGAAAAGAGGAAGCATGAGGAAGCAGAGACAATGTTAGTTGAATATTGCCCTCACTGCAGGCAAAAGAAAAGAGATTGTAGGTGCAAGACGGTAGCAAATATTGAAAACCAACACGCTCCATTAGAATTCACCCCTATTGAAAGGGAGGAGGACCAAATCTTCTATGTTTCTCAATGGAGACTATGGGCTCCATGACAAGGTATGCCACTTGATCCATTATCATTTAATGGTCCTTATTCAAATTCATATTGTCCTAATAATCAATCAAAAAATCCATATCCAACTCATTATGAGAATTTCCCTCAGCAACATTGGAATAATTCTTAAATTGCATGGACCAATTACCAAAACCCCCCTCCTCCTTGGCAAAAAAATCAAGGAGGTTGGCAGCCACCTCAAGGAAATTGCCAACAAACACCTCAGTGGAGAGGAGGACAATAATGACCAAATCAGTCTTCTGGTTTCCTGCAGCATCCTCAACAACCCCAATAGCAAGCTCTAATGCCTCCACCTAATCAAAATGCTACTACTCTACCTAAACCTACTCAGTTTCCAACTCATCCTATGCCCAATCCTAACATTACTAAACAACCACAATAACAATAGGTTCATACTACTGATCCAAACCAATACCCTTCCTATGTTGTTAGTATTAGTGACATCCACTTAAGGTCAGGAACAACTCTTCCTACACCTTCACCTCCAATGATAACTGAGATTCCTTTTGAAGACCCCATTCAACAAAGTGTCATATCTCCACCCATTCCATCAAGGCTAGTGCAACAAGAATCAAACACTACACCTCCATTCCCTCAAATATTGGAGGTAGAGCCAACCAAACAAAAATAAGAACCCATGTTTGATATTGTGGACCAACTAAAGAATGTGTGGGCCAATATTCCTTTGTTTCAAGCAATAAAGGATGTTCCTATATATGGAAAGGCAATTAAAGAAGCTTGTTTAAAAAAGCTAGGAAGAAAGAAGAAAGACCCACAGATGGTCCATGTTGTAGGCCAGTTAGTAGATATTATGTTAGTAAAATTCTATGTACCTATGTATTCAGACCTAGGGAGTCATGCTGGAGGAGTAGTCATTAATGGATGTAGGTCAGGGGACATGACCATCTCAGATGGGACGAAAACTAAAACACTTGCACTATACTCACCTGTGAAACCTCAACTTGAGAAAGAGAAACTAGTTTGGCTAGATATAGAGGAAGAATCTGATGAATTCAATATAATATAATAGTTGATGATGATAAGAAGGGGCCCCTTCTTGCAGCTTCAATAAGAAGAGGATGTGCTCTCTAATATCTTGCAAAATCAATATGGAGTCCCTGATCAAATTGATGATTGTAATACACAAAATGCATGTTCTTTACAACTAGTACTACAAGTGTCTGCCGCAAGATCTCCTGCAGCCATAGATCTACTACATACATTGCTATCGTATGAAATAACAATACCACATTTTCCTATATCATCTATAATACAACTAACTAAGAAAGTTGAAGTGGCTTCAGATAAATGGTTAAATGTTAATAGTAACCTCTCTCAAGATCAAACTATGTCTCTAACAAGAGTACTAAAGTCTCATAAGGAAGCATTTGCATGAAACTACGCAGATATGAAAGGGTTACTTCCTAAGTTGTGCATACACTGAATCTAGATCAAAGAAGATTGTAAACTAGTAAGGAAACCTCAAAGAAGAATCAAACCTACATTAATGGAAATAGTTAAGAAAGAACTGCATAAATTACTAAATGCAGGATTCATATATCCTATCTCTGACAGTGAATGGGTATCGCCTCTAGTTATTGTTCCTAAGAAAAATGGAAAGTGGAGGGTTTGTGTAGATTATAGGAATCTTAATGATGCAACCAAGAAAGATCACTTCCCTCTTCCTTTCATTGACCAAGTGTTGGATTCCTTCGAAGGTAATAAATATTTCTCATTCTTAAATGGTTTTAGTGGATACATCTAGATAAGAATAGAACATGAGGACCAAGAGAAGATAGCATTCACATGCCCATGGGGGACCTATGCCTACTTTGTACTTCCATTTGGTTTATGTAATTCCCCAACTACTTTCCAAAGGGCAATCATAAGCATGTTCTCAGATATTTCTCATGATTGTATGGAGATATACATGGATGACTTCTCTACCTATGGTGGCACTTTTGAAGAAGCATTGAGTAACCCATACAAGACTTTGCAAAGGTGTGAAGATCATAATTTTGTTGGGATCCAAGAACACTGAGAGGGGGGGGTGAATTAGTGTTCTACCAGAATGGAGAAATTTAACCTTATTAATACAACAACTCAACAACTGGTAAACATAAAAGCATATAACAATAAGCAACAATGCAAACACAAAGATAAACACCATAACACCATATATTTATACATGGAAAACCTCAAATAGGAAAAAACACGGTGGGATTGGAGACCCACAATATCGATCCATTGATTAGATGAATAAATATTACAATAAGGGGCCTGCACATGTAGGAAGACCAATAGCCTAGAGAAAACTGCTTGTCAAAAAAGAAGTCTCACTGACTATAAAAAACATCAAACAACAATCTAGAATGAGGATTGAATTGCAAGTATAGCATCTCCCATGCCTGAGTACAGTTCAGGTTAAGTTCAATACTGGAGGTCTTAAACCTCTTGCATAAACCCAACTCAATCACCTATGATTGACTAAATCCTCTGCATGAATGATTCTTACATTATTCTCTTGCATACCATGATCTACAATGAGATCATACACATATATATACAAACCTTTAGACCTTAAACAATTAGGTTGGCCACCTAGACAATAAAACCTATTACATAATTATAAAAAATGTCGGCCTAAGGCCAAACAAATATCATCCAACCCATAAGCCATCCCGGAAACACATCAAGAAGTCCTAACAACATGTAAGCCAGTCCATAACCTAGATAGCACAGAATAGGTCCGGTGCTAAATGCAACACCAATGATCAACTGGAACATGAACATGATAACCATCAGCATCCTAAGAACATACTAGAAGCCACAACAATACCACTTATGCATAATATCAAAAGATCTTCAACAAATCTCTGTCGGTGAAACCCTCACTGGATCAATAAACTAGGCTTACCGGCATATAAGATAGAATCTGATCACCAAATCAATACCAATTGACTGAACATGTATCTGAATAGCATGAATAGAAGATCTAAGCCAATTCCATAAGCCAAAGCATACCAGAGTATACTGGATCAGCATGATCTTACCATCCAAAAACCAATCATCCTACCAGGACCAACCAGATACCGGTAAATAGACAAAGCAGCTAGTGTTGACATCAATGACAAAACATCAATGAAACCCATAATCAGTTCCTCCAAATTTCCAACAATCTCCCCCTTTAGCATTTATGGAAACACTAGATGTGAAAAACATTGAAGTGCCAAGAAATGCCAAACAAATCTCCCACACAAGAATATAGCAATGAAGTTCTAATACATACTCTCCCTGTAGATGATATTGCAGTTAAGTTCTACAAATTTCTCCCCCTAATTTATATAACTCCTTAAGTTTTTCACATGAATATCTCTCCCCCTTTGACATCAATGCCAAAAATATGACATAAATATCAAAGCAAAATCATGAACCACTGAATCACAAGACTAACTACTCCCCCTGAGTAGTAGCATCACCACATCAATCCAGAATGAATAATAGCTCTGATAATGAATACTAGACTGATACCAAATAGCATCAATCAATTTTTCTACCGGAGGGACAGAAACCCCTAATCTGTCTCTAAGGTACTCAATTGATTCTTTAGGAAAATTTTTAGTGAGAAGTGTCTCATGATGATGCAGTAAGGTGTTGTCCTTGGCCACTATCTTTCTCATAAAGGAATTCAAGTGGACCCAACAAAAAATTGAAGTTATTTCTAACTTTCTTGTACCTACAAAATAGAAAGATGTAAGGAGTTTTCTAGGCCATGTAGGCTATTGCAGGAGATTCATCAAAGATTTCAGTAAAATTTCAGCACCACAGTATGCACTCCTCACTAAAGAATATGAGACTTATGACATATTGCATTCATGACATGATGAACCCTATGGGGGACATTTTGCAGTGAATAGAACAATTATCAAAATACTTCACATGAGATGTTATTGCCCAACACTTCATAGATGCAGCTAGGTATACAAAGAAATGTGATAGGTGCCAGTGGGTGGGAAGACTAACCAGATGAGATGAGATGCCCTTACATCCTCAAGTGGTGGTAACACCATTTGATAAGTGGGGCCTTGATTTTGTAGGACCAATTGATTCACCTTCTAATGGTAAGTCTTACATTCTAGTTTGTACTGATTATGTCACCAAATGGATAGAAGTTAAGGCAATGAAACATGCAAGAGATAACAAGGTTGCCAAATTTCTATATGAAGAAATATTCACAAGGTATGGAGTTCCTAGAGAAATTGTCACAAACCAAGGAGAACAATTCACATCTCAACTTGTTACAACATTAGTGAATGAATATAATATCAGGCATAAAAAATATACACCATACCATCCTCAAGCTAATGGTCAAGAAGAGATTACTAATAGGGATATTGAAAGCATCCCGACCAAAAATGTAGATCTTCGTAGGAAAGATTGGGCAGCTATATTGCCCAAAGCAGTCTGGGCATATAGGACATCTTCAAAGACATCAATAGGGTTTACTCCTTTTGAGATGCTATATGGGAAGAAAGAAATGATGCCCATTGAATTTGAAAATAAAACTCCGAGAACAACAGTTGAATTGGGGATGGACATCATTACTACACAACAAGCAAGGATCGTGCACTTAAATGTGTTAGATGAAATCAGGACAACAACCCTTCAAAACACAGAAATCTTGCAAAACCAACGAATCAGATGGCATGATAAGTACATTAAGGACAAGATATTTCAATCAAGAGATTGGACTCTCTTATATGATTCTCGGTACAAAGATAATCTAGGTAAACTTCACACAAGATGGATAGGTCCATATGAGGTGTCATAGGTGTTTGAGAATGGAGTTGTTTAGCTCACAACAATTGATATTGTAAGATTCAAATTGCTAGTCAACATGCATAGCTTGAAGTTGTATCACAAGCCCTCATCCAAAGAAGAGTTGCTGAAATAGTTTGCTTCAACAACCTTTGAGTTTCCTGCAACCAATGAAGGTGGGCTTTTAGCCCTTCTTTCTGACTAGTCAACCATGATAATTCATAATAAACAATTCCATATTTTTGGAAGTTATTTCTTCATACTAATATTCATACTTCACTCCATTTTACCTTCATATCTTTCATTTCACATCACCTCACTTCACATGCAACCTCTTTTCCAATACTTTCAATAAGTTAAGTGTAGGTATGCTCAAAGAGGAATCTGACATGCATGACATCGTATCACTCTAGGTATGTCACAAATTAATGCTTACATTATCTTCTGTTAGATTCATTCATTAGCTGCATCATCATTGCAATGTATATTCCTCGTCACCTTCCTATTATTTCTCTTCTATCATGTGCGAACACTTGGCACACTTTTGGTGTTGGATTATTGAGGAGATTGTTGGATTTGGTTGTTCATTGCTGCTGCTAGAATATGTTGCTATCATTGATGTCAACATATTCCTATGAGTTATTCCTGTGAGTTTGGATAAGGTTTTTTCTCTAGTCTTGTTGATCACTATTTTGTAGAATCCGGTATTCCCTTTGGTATAATCCGATATGATCAGATTTGGTGCTAATATTTTGGATTATTGTTTGGGATGATCTTGTGTATCTTCATTTCATATGGTTCATGATTTGGTACTCTGCAAGTTATCTTTCCTCGTGATAGTTGTTGATTTGTTGTATTCTTGAGGTTTGAGATATTGATTGATGAAGATTTGAAAAGTGGTGTTGGTGCAACTGTTACAGATGATTCTAACGTGCTTGATAGTATTGTCTAGTCATGTCCTAATTTTTTTGGCAATCCACATTGATCATTGTGCAATTTTTTGGTGATTTCTTTGAACCGATGTTAATTTGCATCTTATGCAGTATTTCTGGTAGTGTAGCATGTTGAGGTTGATCTTGGTGGGATTATTGGTGGATGTAATAATTTGGGAATTTGAATTAGGTCCATGCTATGTAAAATAAATTATAATATTGATTCGGTGGTCGAACTTTGTATCGTGTAATATATTTTTTGTAAATATGAGTTGAGGGTTGAGGGTTTAGCCAACCTTGTTATCAAGGCTGATGATTTGTATATATAGGTGATATACATGTAATTTTGGTGTTGGTATTGTGTTTGCATTATCTGAGAGAGGTAAATGTGTGAACAAAGGATATATCATTCAGTGAAGTGTTGTGGTTAGTTTGGTGTTGCAGGGTAGATAACTATGCTTAACCAGAACTGTCATCAGGCATTTGTAGATGTTGTTATTGCAGTTCATTCCTTCTGGATTGTAGTCTGAATCATATTATAAGTCAGAGAGACTTCCATAAGGGTGGTATCCTTTCGGGCATATACCTTCTAAGTAGTGATCTCTAGGTAGTGTTCCTAAATGCATGTGCATTCCCCATTGTAATATTTTCACATACTACTGTAGAGTATCATCTTATTGTGGGTAGGTTCCCACCGTGGTTTTTCCCTTAACTGGGTTTTTCGCATCAAAATATTGGTGTTGTGTATTGTGCTGTTAATTTTCTTATCTGTTGTTGTTGTTGTTGTGGTTTATCAGTTTATGTTTTGAAGTTCAATTTATTTTGAGATCCGGTGAAAACTGATTCACTCCCCCCCCTCTTAGTCTTCTTTCTTGATTGTTGCTAACATTTGGCTGGGGGGAGTATACTGTGATTTGATATTCCCATGTGTGATTTGACCTTTCCATTTCCTATGTCATCAATACCTTGTGTCACTTTTAATTAAAATCAAATCTGAGTTAAGCGAATAAAGTGATTGTGGCATTTTACTTCATAAGAAATACACACATTTTTTTATTTTTGAAGCCTTGAACAAGTTGCCTTTCTGGGATGTTGTGCCACCTTTATCAGCCATAATTACACTGCCTTGTCATCTTTTTAGTTGACAATTGTTGTTTTTAGTTATTTTCATCTAGAAAGGATTTTCTTTGAAGGATAGAAAATTATGAGCTACAAGAGACACTGGTAAGAAGTTGAAACATAGGGTTACATAGTATCATAGAACTTGAGCTAAAAAGAGCATAATGGGGGGTTCTTTGATAAGACACAAACCTACAGCCCATACCTCCATTTTTCCAGACCAAGTATGTGGTCAAGAATTTGTTCATAGTGGATGGTTGAATTATTTTTGAAGCTAGATGATTTTAATGAAGATATAGCCATTGAGTTTTCCATGACATTCTCTAATGGTGAAGAAAATGTTAAATGTCTGAGAGTTCTGGCCACTAAAGAAAGAATTTTACAAGTGACAAGTTTACTAGTTGTAGGAGAAAAGTACCCAGAATCTAAGGATGCCAGAAGTGCCAAAGAAAAATTTACAAGACCTATAGATCATGCATTGATTGTTGACAAGCAAGGGGCCAGAATAATTTCTTTACCAGACAAATGGATGGCGACTGTTGTTCACATAATTAAATATTTGACCTGTGAAGGGAGTCAATCCTGTTTGCATTCAATTCACTTTATGCTGCTCAACCATCTTAGGCATGTAAATAGGATGAATGTCCCAAATGTGTTGTATAACCTTCTGATGATCATGGCCACAAAAACTCAAAAAGGTAGGTCAAAATTCTCTCACCATTGTTTAATTAAATTGTTAGTTGAGCGGTCATTGAAGGATGTTTCTCAGTTGTCCTAGGAGGAATTTGTTTCACTTTGGGAATTTAGGGTAGAAGATTATAGGGGTCAACAAAGGGATTTTGAAAGAGAGACTAGGGTTTATAAAAAGAAAAGGAAAACTACTCCTAGAGCCTTGAGCTCTAAGGATGTTCCTACTGCAGAGTTTCCTACAGCAAAGGTAGCCCCTAGCAATGTTAAGTCAACTCCTGTAGTCACCAGTGGAAATATTCTAGTGGAAATTTCCAGAAAAACTAGGGGTAAGTGCACCAAGATGGTGAACAAAAAGTGGGGTATAAGTGGCAACTTTTGTTTTTCTTTTGAAAACAGGTAAACCTGAACTTCAAAGAGATATTCGAAGGTCACACACTCAAAACTAGGAGTTGAGAAAAGAATAAGAATTGTAGTACTCTGAATCTAGTTTCTAAACTACTAATTTTTTTCAAAATTGGATAAGATTAAGAGGGTCAAACCTCTCTCACATGAAAAATTGTTCCTAATTTTTTCTAAAAAACATAACATAGCTGTTTTCATGCACTGCACAAAATATATAATTAGATTTAGTATTTTGCAAAACCCTTTGGTAGGATGATAGGTAAGATTGAGATCTAGAAGTTTTGTATTTTTTTGTAATTTTTCGTTGAGTATTTTGTTTTTAATGATTTTTTGACGTGACTGCATCCTGAAAATTTGGTACCTGTTCGTGCGCTGGGCATAACTTGCATCAAAATAATTGAAAATGAAACCTTTTTTTTTAAATTGTATAGAATCTAGTGTAGAACAATAATATGTAATTTATTTTGAATTTGGTCAAGTATATCAAAAGTTATTAAAAAAATGGTAGACGTTTTTCTGTGAGGACTGTCAAGGCACTAGTAAAGAAAATTAAAGTTTACTATGCTAATGTTGTCTAAAAATAGAAAAATTTATATGGTCAAAAAGATGAGAAGACGTGTGAGATTATGGTGGTAATTTTGGAGATACCCACTTTATCATTTGTAAACATGATGATGATGAAGTTGAGAAATCATGTTAGAAGATGAAAAAACATGTAAAGGGACAAAAATGGAGGGAAAATGGGCTTGCAAGTCTTAGGGTTGTTTTCCAACCCTCTTACCAAGCCAAAACCCGCACGAGTTCTGAAGTGCAAGATAACCTGCTCGGGTTTTGAAAAATAAAAAGTACCATTCATAGTTTTACATGTAACCCATACGAGTTATGTAGAACTAAAACCATCATTTTGAATTTCCCAAAACCCGTACGGGTTATGAAAAACATCATTTTGAGTTTCACAAAACCTGTACGGGTTATGAAAAACCATTATTTTGATTTTCACAAAACCAGTACGGGTTATGAAAAACATCATTTTGAGTTTCACAAAACCTGTATGGGTTATGAAGACATCAAAATGTATGCTTATAAACTTAGCATATACTACACATATGTATAGACATACATATATAATATGTGTTTATGTATGTATATATGCATATCTATAGTTATATATACATATATTTATATAGATATATGTATATATGTTTGTATACATGCATGTCTCTCTTCATTTCCTCTCTCTCATTTTCCTTCCCCCATCACCGTCTCTGTCTATTCTAAGACCTAATTATCCTTCTTGAGTTTTATCTCATCTCTCTCCCCCTCACACTTCTGTCTCTACCAGATCTCTCATCCTCTTCTCCTTCTTGTTCTCTCTCTACCTCATCTCTCTCTCTCTCTCTCTCTCTCTCTCTCTCTCTCTCTCTCTTCTCTTTCTTTCCCTATCTCTCTCCCTCTCTTCCTATCCCCTTCTCTCTCTGTCTCTAACTCTCTCTCCCTCCCCCACTCCTTATCCTATTCTATCCCTCTTCCTACCCCCCCTCTCTCTCTCTCTCTCTCTCTCACTCTCTCTCTCTAACTCCCTCCCCCTCTCCTTATCCTATTCTATTTCTCTCTTCCTACCCCCTACTCTCTCTCTCTCTCAATCATATTCTCACCTCTCTCCCTTCTCTCTCCCTCTCTTCCTATCCTTTCCTCTCTTTGTCTCTAACTCTCTCTCCCTCCCCCTATCCTTATCCCATTCTATCCCCCTCTCTCTCTCTCTCTCTCTCTCTCTCTCTCTCTCTCTCTTAATCCTATTCTCACCCTCTCCCTTCTCTTTCTTTCCCTATCTCTCTCCCTCTCTTCCTATTCCCCCCCGCTCTCTCTCTCTCTATTTCCCTCTCTTAATCTTATTCTCACCCTCTCTCCCTTCTCTTTCTTTCCCTATCTCTCTCCCTCTCTCCCTCTCTTAATCCTATTCTCATCCCCTCTCCCTTCTCTTTCTTTACCTATCTCTCTCCCTCTCTTCCTATCCCCCTCTCTCTCTCTCTCTCTCTCTCTCTCTCTCTCTCTCTCTCTCTCTCTCTCTCTCTCTCTCTCTCTCTCTCTCTCTCCACACTTCTTCTTTGGTTCCTAGTTCTACATAACCCATATGGATTATGCAAAACTAAGGCCAAAACTTCTAGTTTTTCATAACTAGTATGGGTTATGAGAAATTTTTCCTCAAAACCCAGATGGGTTTTGAGGAAATTTTGGTTTTTTTTAATTATTTTTTGCTAGGCTTGGTGTTACCAAGCCTAGCAAGTTTTTGAATTTCATAGAACATGCATGGGTTATGAGAAATTTCATTTTTTTTTTGCATGTGGCCACTTTTTTGTTCACCATCTTGGTGCACTTACCCCTAGGACTTCTACTCGTAGGGAAAAGGGTAAGGTAGTTGAGTCAACCGAGGTTGAGATTTAAGAAGAAACCTCGTGCCCTTCACAAGCAAAGAGGAAAAAATTAACTGAGACTATTGAAGAAAGCCCTAGTACAAAAATCCCTAAGAGATGTCAGTAGAGGTAGAAAGAAAGGGGGATCTCAAGTGTTAAAGGTGTAAAAGGGAAACTTGAGGAGGAATTAGAAGAAACTTCAACCCTTGGAAGGAGAAACCAAGAAGTTGCAAAATCTCCTAGAAATAGAAAAGAGGTTATTGTCACAAAATATCCTTGGAGAGTTTTTCGGTTCAAAAAAACTTTAAATAAATCTAAACCTACCAAAACCCATAGGAGTGCTCCAACTATGTTTCAAAGAAGAAGTCATAGGCTTAGAGGAGGCTTGGGATAAACTCAAGTCATTGATTACATGATTGAGGTGAGAGGTTCAGGAATGCAACATCTTCATCTTCTGGAGAACCAGCAAAACTTCAGGTTGGGGAGAATGATGAGCCAAAAGAATGGATCTATTTTATCTATGTTTATGTGTCATTACTAGGACATTAGGAGTCTAGATATGTCTTTTGAGTTCAGAACCTCTACTAAGTTATAAGATTTTATAAGTTTTGATGGTATGGTCATATGACATGAACTTATTTGATATATGTTTCTTTTTTATGCAATATAATATGTAATTATGCTATGAGGAATATCTATGGTAATGTTGCATGTATATTTTTAATGTTACTCTAATAGGGGTAAATAGGCCTATATTTGTGCATGTTAACAATTTTATGCAGGACTAAAGAAGATTGTTGAACCACTCCAAGATGCTCAGCAATAAAGATCATGGAGTTGCTGGCTGGTAAAAGAGACAACAAGGATTTTCATTGAAGGAGTCAACTGGCGGTTGAAAATGGTTCATTATGACTTATTTGAGGACTTGAATGATTTCCTTTGTTGAAGGAGTAAATTTAGGACTGAGGTTAAGCTACATTCTCTCTATTTTTCCAACATATTTTGACTAATTCTCAGCACTTGTAAATTCACCTTCTTTTTCTCCTTGTTCAATAAAAGTATCCTCCTTGTACTTTGGCAGTGGTATGCTAGTTAGTTAGGAATTTCATGATTTAAATAATCTCGTACCTTCTCTTGTATGGTGGTTGAGAAGAGGATAGTTTTAGTGATTGTAATATAGTTCTAAGTTGAAGAAACAAACTTCCAACAATATGTTGTTATGTTATCAAGTACTTTTGGATTAATAAAGATGATGATACTTTAAGTTCCAGGAATTTGATTCAGTTGTTTAGATTCTTACTAAGGGGGCCCACTTAGTGAGTATTCCTTTGATTTCTTTTACCAGTTATTTTTCATTATGTACTTTTCTTTATCTTGATCACAAACTATTCTTGCAGCCACTGGAATAACTCCTATGACTATTCCTGCAGTCGCTGCAAACTGAGCAAAACCCCATTTCTTGATCATGGATAAAGTCTTGTCTTTCCTAGTTGTTTATTAGAAGTTAGTTTTCCTTTCAATCATTTTAGCTACTTGCTTTCAACACTTTTCTTTAGCAACATTTCATTTCTAACAATAGGAAAGGTGATTGTTTTGGTCTTTCTAGTGCATATACTTTGCAAACCCATTTCAAGTATATGCCTTGGGTTGATAACTAAATGAACCTTCATGATGAAAGATAATTACTTAGTTGGATGTTCAATCCCTAAGGTATGACTTCAAGGTCTAGTTGTTGAACCATTAAGAATTTTAGTCACACAACACACTCAATTACAAAGATATTACATTTATTTATACAAGACATCAACCTTGGCAAGATCAACAAGGTCGGCTCTACACTCATCACCTAATTACAAAAATATAATCACACACGCTACAAAATCATATGCAGACCAATAAATATCGACTAAGACATAGCACAAACCCATATCACATGCCTCAAATGCAAAACACCTCCAAGAATTATGCATCAAAAATTCGCAAAACGCTACAAGCATCTAGTCGACCAAAACAATGCAGAACACTAACAAATTGAAGAAAAACATTAATCATGAACTCAATGATCAATTCAGACCACCAATTAAAAAAGTACACAATCCACAAACATCATGAATTACCACCGCAACAACTCAAATTACTAGAATCACATCATCATCATATTGAACTTCAAGAACACTAACTACAATGATTGTCAACTTGGAAAATAACTTGCAGAACTCCAATTTATGAACCACTTGAATTGAAGACACACATGAATGTAACAAACACTCCTCAAAATCTACAAATCAATATGTTGCAATGCAAAGCAATGTAGATCAAAATATCGACACTATGCCACCACTGAACAACAGAAAACCCAGTCACAACACAGATAACCATAACTCACTTAAATATTGATGCAAACCCTTGAAAAATTGCATTGAATCATTTATATAGAATCATCTACAAACCCTTTAATCCACAAACTCTGATCATCAACATGTTTAACAAACCAACTAACTGGTCTCACTGAATCATTGTCATAGACAAAGAAATATGTTGACATTAATGACAACATATCTCTCAGATATCACTAAAGCACACATTCACAACATACTAATAGAAATATCCCCAAACATCCAACATAAATACCACCTATTTATGGACAAATATATCTATGTATGACACTCAATTATAAAAAATTTATAGAAATAATTTATTGTAGTTGCTATATTATAAATAATATTTACAAAATAAGGTGAAAATACATTTCAAACTTAATTTTGTCATACATTTCATAACATGCACAATGTAGAACCAATACACCATTATTAGAGAGTATTAATGATCCACATAAACAAGAACTCAACAATAAATAAATAACATGCACTTATCTTCTATAAAATGGATAATTACAATACACAACAAAAAATGCTAGAACTACCAAATCTACCTATTGCACTTAGTATTTCAATACACAAAATGTAAATAAGTATTGACAATTGTGATGGGAAAATTCCCCAAGAGGTATTACTAAGAACACATCAACACACATCATGTTTATCAATGGATCTTTGAGAGAGGCCAAAAATATAGTGTATCCCATCAAATCAAAACCTCCAATTTTTTCTCACAACATCTTGTTGATGGGCCTTTTATGCACAACTAGCATGCAAGCTCTGCGAAATAGAGATTACCTTGAAAAGAGTGAGGATTTGGAAATTCTCACTGCAGGGATAGTTTAGGGTTTGTGTGACTTGTTTGGTCAAGGTGGTTATATGCGGGTAGCAAAACAAACTCACATAGATCTTTACTTAAAACAAAACTGAAAAAGAAAGGGTTACAAGAGGGGAACACATACAACTAACTACGTAAGATTTATCAATCATGAAACAAATACTTCATGTGAGTTAATATTATTAATGACACACTAGATATAAATAGGTACGAATTTCCATCTACATGCTAGGTCTATGATCTCACATACAAAAAAAGATGACTTTCAAAGAACCAAATTTTCACATCATCATTTAGTTTTTATGTATCATTACCATGAATAACATGAGTCATGAAACAATATTACTTAGAGCATTTATGCCATCTAGAATGAAAGAAGACATCGAATCAATGAAATACCAATTTCAGACAATATAACTCATGAAACAGGTGATCCATGAAATAACTTGCATAAATTTGAAAGATAGGTATCAACATGCACTGATACTATGAATGTTCAATAGTAATAAAGACTTAAAAATTTAAAAGGAAAGCTACAAAGAAACTTCTTGATTAGTGGCCTCCAATCTTCAATTTTTGAACCCTTCAAATGACTTGATACAATACATTTATAGGCCTTGGTCTCTAGAATCCTGGAATGACTCCTGCCTATGACTTAGTTAAAAAATGGGAGGTTGCAATTTGACTTGCAAGTCACTCCTTCTGAACCTGACTTAAATAACACTGAACATATCTTAATAGTAAGTCTTTGTCAATTATAGTAGCAGTTACATTTCCTGGGAGCATTATCTTGAATTAGCAACATCATGCATTTTGAAAATGTACACCTGAATCTTGTCAAAACTATATATTATACCAAAGTCGTGTCTCCTTACTTGCAAAAACTAGAAGTGCATCTAATGTAACCATTTTGTTCACTCCTTATCCATCTTGTAACTCTAGTAATTCCCCATGTAGCATTCAATTGAAGCCTATGGTGGATCCGACACATGTTTAACTCGCAACTTGGAAACTCTAAGATTTTTCCTTAGTTCATCCATCTTGTCAACTAGGTTTTCCACTACTTGTGTCGCTTGGTAAGATTAGAGAATGAGATACATGTACCTTTCCATGACAGTAGTGCCAAATTCAGAAAATGGAGAGAATTTTTCAAATACATATGTTTCCCATTGCTTGAGCAATTCTTCATTGTTTAATGAATCTGATTGGATTACCATGGGCCCATATTTACCTATCACTCTAATTGTATATTTCTCATATCCTTCTAGTAGGTTCAAAAATGATGGATGCCCTTCCAAAACCTTGGTTTTATATTGATCAAGTATGTCCCTTTTGAATCCCATCGTATCAAGACAATTCTATATGACATTAAAGTCTTCTCCTCCCAAAAAATCTTCCCTTCTGATCACATCTTCACCTAGACTTTTGATTTTCTTGAGCACCCTAATTTTTTTAGTAAACTTGTTAGATTGGTTTTTCCATTGGCTAGAGAGAAATATCATACCTTTCTCAAGAAGGTGGGCATCTTCAAAGATTTCCATAGTCTCTATCAAGAACATCTTTACCTTTCTCAACTAATTCTTGGCCCAAGTATCCACTATCGTTGCTTTCTTCCTCATTTCATATAAAGACAACTTCTTGTTGAGGGAGTGCTAAAGTATATGTTTGAGTGTCCCCAAGTCTTCATTCAAGTGGGCATGCCATTGTAATACCCTAAAAATGGTCATCTAAACCATGAGCCCCTAATCTCAACAACATCACCAAGGTCCTAACCAAAGGCAATTAAAATTAATCTTGAGCACACAATTAATTTCTAAAATCACCAATGTCACATGGCAAAATTAATCACTCAATATTAATTAAATCATTCCAAGTAAATCATTTTAAACAATTAACTTATTTATTTTAATTAAATATATTTTTCATATTTAATTAAATAAATCAATTTGTCATTAAATCATCAAAAAGAGGAATTAATTTGAAAAATAAATAAAAATTGTCATAAATCTTCAAAAAAGGAAACAAATCAAGAAAAAGGAATTGGAAATTATGAGCAAAAATCTTCAAAAAAGGAAATAAATCAAAAAAGGAATTAATTGACAAAAAAAGAATTAAAAATTTGAGAAAATAAATCAATTGGAGATAATCCTGAGAAACAAATTAAAAATTGATAAATAATCTCAAAGAAAGCAATTAAAACAATTAAATCTCAAAATTGAATGAAATAGAGAATAAATCAATTTTTTCTTGATTTTATCTTAATTTTAGTTCAATTTCCTTTAAAATTGAGAAAAACATCCAATCACATCAATTCACCTAAATTGTGCTTCCTCTTGGAAAATCTTGACCGCTCATCATCATTTGATCTCAGCCTTTGGTTTCTTTCTGAATTTTCTATAAATTCAAGCTCTCATCTCTCATTCAAAAATCCTGGAGAATATATTGTTATTATGTTGTTTTTTCTCTAGGTTCATTGAGATATTGCATATTAGTTATTTCATATTGCTTAAATCATTTAGCTTAAATATTCATATATTGTTTAAATCATGTTAGATTAATCTTTCATATCTAGCTTAAATCTTGCATCCATTTAGCTCATATTCATGCTCATATAGATTAAAAAATCCTTCGTTTAGGTGTTGTCGAGTCACTGAATAGCTTAGCAATCTGAGAGAAATCTAAACTCGCATCTACTAGAAGGCAATAGGTCTCTTTGTGATGGTTTGTTATTCATTGATTATTGATTTACTAACCATGCATCTAATGACTTAATTGAAGTGTTGTGTATTTTAGATATAGATACAGGTCCACTTTTCACAGACATATTTTTGGCACCCACCGTGGGGATCAAACCCACAACTACAATATTTCTAATGTTTCTTGAACAAATTTAATGTTTTTTTTTATAACAAATAAATATGTGTTAAATTTGCAAATAAAAATCTTTCTTTTTGCTTGTTCTTCTATGACAGTCAAAAATGGTCTCTTTTTGGAAGGCATAAATTTTTATTGAACTATTGGATCTAAACCAATTATTGATATGTTGTTTAAAACCAAGATTTGTACATTGTCATTGAAGAGACTTGCCTAAGGATTTTGGGTTTGAAAGTTATAAATGACAGAGTTCAGTACTATCATTATACTTATTCTTCTGTGACAATCAAAAATGGTCTCTGTTTGGAGGGAATAACATTTTATTGAACCGTTGGATCTACACAAAAATTTTATATGTTGTGTCAAACTACTGTTTCCACATTTCCACCGAAACGATTTTCCTAATTATGTCGGGTTGGAAAGTTATAAGAAACAAAGTGCAGTACTATCAAAACTGTCATAACTAGGATAGTCATAAAAAATGGAAATTCTTGTTAGACTAGTTTAATTTACAATTTGCATGGTAGAATTTTCTTTTGATGACTTTTTTATGTTAATTTGGAAACTAATCTTGGGCTTTTAATTTTTTCAGGTTTGCTTGACAAAGAATTTATCAATCAAACATATGCTTGTCAAAGAATAGAAAAACAACATGATTACTGATGAGTTGGTTTTGCAGGTTGCCTAAAGAGAATTGACCAAACATCATGTATTCTTTAAATTAATTTTTAGGCACTTAAATTGCTATCTGGTTAAAGAAAAAATCCGTCTTTTGTGTTTTTCAGAAAAATCTGAGGTAGGAGAGTATGCTCTTGTCTTTTACAGACAATCAGAAATCTAGACCCTCGAAGCTTTTTTCTAAGTTTTGAGATTTGTGTACCTTTAACGAGCCTATCACAGTGGGAAAAAGTAATCACCCTATGAGAATGACCCAAGTAAGTACAGCTAGACATGAGCATTCCATCTCACTATAATAAATAGGCCTTTGGTGATTAAAGTCTTAGAGGATGGGATTATTTGATTTTTCTCTTTGAGATCTCTCATATCAAGCATTTTGTAGGGCCTCGTGGTCTCAATCACGTTTATGTGACTACAACTTGTTTCGGTACCTTGTCGGGCTATAGGCCTCAATCATGCTTGCGTGACTTCAAGGGGTAATTTCAAATAGAATTCCTGACTAAGAACTATAAGATTAGAAGCTACTTGGTTCACCTCCAAAAGGGGGATAATCTTTGTGCAAGAGAGATAGTAACTCTCCCAAGACACTTGCCATATCATGCCCCCATTAGCATTTGGAGTCAGCTAATACGGCGTTGAGAATCCATTGCGTGAGACTCAATGATCATATTTTAATTAGCTATTGGGTGTGTACCTAAGTCAGGAAGCAAAGATTTTCTTCTCTAAGCTAAACTTCTGTAGGGTTAGCATGTTGTGATTGAATTATTATACATCTTGCATGTTTTATGTGTTTTCACCCTTGAAACTAAAACTGAAATACTAAAATTAGAGAAAACAAATCAAACAATATCAAACAATTCATTGATAAACTCTATCAGTGTCCAAATTGGGCTCTGTCAGTCATCAAAACATCAGCCCTTATCAAAAACTGGTAGTTGTCAGTCATTGAAACTCTGTCTATCAGAATCTCATCTCTGTCCAATCCTCTCTTGTACGAATTCCTGATCTTGTCAGTCAAAATAGTCAAAATTGCCCAAATCAATCTACAACGAGCATAAAACTGGTCATCATCCTCCTGAGCATAAACAACCTTGATAGTATACCCCTGTTGTTGCGTTGCATGATTTTTTTGATCATCTCTCAGCTTATTCAAACAATATCTTATCAAACCTAAGTTAACTTAGATAACGTCTTACATAGGATAGATCATTCCTGAAACCAGACCAAATCTTAGTTACTTCTCTCAATCACTATGTTAAATGAACAACTAGCTACAATTTGATCTTGACTTCTACAACACATCTAGCTCTCGATCCCATCAATTGTAAATGCCTGTTCAAACCAAAAGCTCTTCTAAAAATTCTGACAAAAGTAGGAAGCCCATGGCTCCCTTAGCTCCAATTCCCATGGCTATCTTGGCTCAAATGCTTCAAGATATCAAGAAAAAATAAATGACATGAAAATCCAACAAAATAAATCAATCCATTTGAAAAACAAAGGCATGATATCAAGAGTGAGAAACTTCAAGGAGTGCTAAAATGATTATATGATTTGACAATCAAAAGCCAAATCTCAAACAATCTCACAAGGCACCTTCACCAAGACATAAAGACATTTCCTCCAAATATCCTCTGGATAGACAATTTACACCTTTAGGGAAATCTATTGAGTCAACTTTGAAAGAGCTTCTTGAGCATAATCTTATCATATTGCCTAAAAAGACCACATGGGGATGTGAATTTATGAGTAATTATTGTGCATATCATAGACAAAATGAACATAATACTTTGAAATGCGTGAAATTAAAACACAAGATTCAAGATCTCATTGATAATGGTGTCATTGAAATTGATGATCCCAATGACTCACCTAAAGAAAAAGAAGGAACTATTTCTAAGCATGATCAAAATCATGAACCTATGTCTAGCAAGGCTCCATATGTAGCCTCCATCCCTTCTATGATGTCTTCATCTCCTTCAAACAATGAAACTTCTCATGTTTACCTTCAAGGGCTATCTCCTATGGAAATCCAAGTTAATCCCAATACTAATACAAGTTCCTCTAAAGATTTAAAAATCCCAAATCCTATGCCATCATACACTTCAATTCCAAATGTGCCCACTCTAGAGAGTCCCACTCAAAATGCTTCCCCATCATGCAAAAACATAAACACCTTCCAAGAATCCCCCATGCATATAAAAAACACTACCCCTTCCTTAGAAGTGGCTTCATGTCAAGAGGATAATCTATAAAATGAAAAAATAAGTCCTATCATAAATCAAGATCAAGACACCAAAACTCCTCAATCCCATCTAATGATTGAAAAAGATTCTATTTCACTAGAATCCCATGATGATCCCCTTATACCTTTCCATTTCTTCCAAGATGGTCCCCTTCCATCTCAAGAGCAAAGCATCCTTCCTAAGAAAGACCATGATGCCTCTTCCACCTTTTCAAATGGTCCTATTCAAAATGAAGAGTCAAACACCCTTCCTACTCTATCCAATGGTCCTCTTCCTTGTCAAGATCCAAGTATACCTTCATCTCCTTGTCATAATCCTCCATATTCACCTCAAGGATCCATCATGCCTACAAATACCTCTCATGATCCTCTCATTCCCTACATTCCACCTCCATCTCATAATGAACTCATGCCTTCTTTTCAAAGCAAAGTGTATCCTACAAGTCAAAATATTTATAAAGGCAAAGGGGTAAATCTCCACAAGCAAGAACCCATCCATATTAAAGAAAATGTTAAAGATCACAGCCTTAGGGACATTTCTCAAGATATTGGTATCTCTCTTAAATCCTACATTTCTCTAGTTAAATCTAAATATACACTTTCCCCATCATCACTTCCATCCATTCTAGGTCCCTATATCCCTCCATCCCTTATGCAGGATCAACAATGACACACATCTTCAAGTACCTTCCATCCATCTAAAATACCTCCATATCATTCCTATCTATCCACGCATCTCCCTCCAAGCAATTTGGATGCCAAGCATAAAAGTCATAAGTCAAGTAATCCACATGTATTCAAGGATCAACATGTCCCATCTAATCGACATGTAAAAACAAAGAAAAATATGATCCAAAAAGAAAATGAAAAATACAAAATGCCACAAAGTCCCACAAAGAAAGAAGAAAATTCAAAACTTATATGGGTTCCTAAGGCACTTGTACAAGCAATGAGCTCTAAGGAACTACAAAAGCATGAAAAAACAAAAACCATGTGGATCCCTAAGCGGCTGCTTGAAGCACAATAGTCTAAAGAAAAATCAAAATTGGCATCCAAAATTGTTGTTCCTCCATCCAAACCTTCTGAGTCTATTCCTCCATCACCTACTTCATCCATTTTGGGTTCTTATGCCCCAAAATCTGTAACCTTTCCTCCATCCAAATCTCAATCTATGAGATTCACTTCTCTTCCATATGTCCACCATCCCTCAAGGTGTGTTCCAATGTTAATCTTTCCAACATTTTCATCTAGCCATACACAATTCTTCCAACATACCATCCATTATCCAAAACCTCTTTTCTACCCTTCCATCCCTCTTATCCAATCCTTTGCATAAATCCTCGCCCTAGTTTCATTTCATTATCCTGCCAACATCTTTGAGCATACCTTCATAGCCATGGTCTATTGCAACTCATATTTTAAGGGTACAATCCAAAGTAGTGAGACATTGGGGTCACTCTTCGATCCCCTATCATGCCTCCAATATCTTTCAAAAAGAAAAAAAAAATGATGAAAAAGTGAAAAAAAATCAGAAAAAAAAAAAGTAAAGAGAAATAATTTCGTCCTTGTGTGAAAACCACTTCATGTGGCACCTTGGGCAAGTACCATGATGAAAACCTGGAAAACCGGCATCATGCATAATCCATTATCCTTTTGCACTTTACACTAGGGGCAAGTTCCATCCATGTACATCCATCTATTATCCTTCTTCCTCCATTATCCTCCATCCTCCATTATCCCTCATCCGCTCTATCTATGTTCATATCCCTTTTCCACCTTTGATCTTTACAAGGTTAAGGATCTTTGCAGGCTTCATGTGTCCTATCTATTATACTTGATCTAGACCCTTTAGCTCCTCTCTATTTCTCACTTACATCCTTCATTACTCCCTTTTGATCTTGCTTATCATATCTGCCTCCTATCCAAATCTATCCCTTGATCTTGATCAACACTATGGACAAAATGCAAAAACATGCTTTCCACAAACCTCTTGACATGGCCACTTCTTTGGACCATATGTCTTCATTATGCTATATCCTTTCTTTACATCACTAAAATCCTTGTTGTACATTGCTATATCTGGTCCCTATGCTAGATTCATATTGTGAGATAGTCCTTGAAAGAATCCACCATCATTCTCTTATCCATTCACATACTCAAAATCCTTTTTGCCTTGCTAGACACTAGGGACTGGGCAAACATTAAAAAATCATAAAAATTATAAAAAGTCCTAAAGAAATCCTAAAAATCATAAAAAGTCCTGAAGAAATCCTAAAAATCATAAAAAGTCCTGAAGAAATCCTAAAAATCAGAAAAAGTCCTGAAGAAATCAGAAAAAGTTCTTAAAAAAAACAGAAGATCTTTGCCAAGTAGGTGAAAACCTAGCAAATAGGTGCCTCTAGTACTCAAGTGCTCCATCTATCAATGCAACGTTGGCATTCCCATTTTCATGCAATTCTTTGATTTTGTTTGTACATTACTTTTAGTCACTTTTGTGAAATCCTAGTTATTTTAAAACCCTCATGGCTTGAAACCAATCACTGACTTAGTCTTAGGGTAATCGACTGATCAATTTACATGTCCTAAGCAGTATCAACCAAGTCATCTTTACGTCAATGATACCCGGTCATTCACTCCGCATCAGTCACCTGTCTCCTGACTACTAAAGAGTTTTATCACTAAGTACACAAGCAAAACAAAACTGAAAACAATCACTAAACTGTTTGAGATATGCATGAAATTTTCTTTGTGTGTTGTCTTTAATATTGGTTTTCAATTATTATCCCTTTGAGTAACTCGAGGAAGTCTATCTTGACTAAGAGGAGCAAGGATTGGGGGCATAATATTTTGTTTGTTTTTTGCTTGTAGGAATGATTTTGATGATCTGAAAACATCTAATCAAATGGGTGTTTATGATAAGTGCCTTCACATTAAGGTGAAATTGCCACACATACCTCTACTTCGCTTATTTGTATGCTACAGGGAGGTTCCCATCATTTCTTTGTCTATTTTGAGGGAATTTATTTATCATGCAATCCAGGTCCCTGTGAAATCTGTCCAAGGATATGAACGAAAAAAGGGTCATTGCGGACAAGATAATTAATATTGCACATGAAAAGAAAGGAACTCTAATCTGCCTGTTGTGGTTGCAAAACACTCAGTGATGAAACTTAAGCATTTCAAATCCAGTGACTAGGTTTAGGTTGCATTTCATTATGCATCTCATTTTACATTTCATTTTGCATTTTGTGAATTTACAGTGATTTCAGTATAATAACAATGCTCTCTTTATCTTCTGAATGAGAGTTGGAAGCTTCATCATTTTTCAGCTAAGTGGCCTCTTTTTCATCATTGTTTCTCCAATCGAGTACTTGTGTATTGAGATGCTAGCTACATACATGAGCATCTTATATAGATCCATACATTTTATTTTATACTAATTTGCATTCATATTATTGCATGAAGAAAAATAAACATTTGCATTACTAGCTACCCATTCTCCTCATTTATTTGCATCATCATTTATTTGCATAAAAGAAACAAAAATAAACACCCATATTCCATTTGCATTCATTCATCTATACTGAAAAGATATGCATACATATAGAATAAAGCATATAGAACAACATCTCATAATCAATCAACACAAGTACGATGAAATCAAATCAAGAACTCGTAAATTAGTTGTCTTGAGTCCATTTTCGAGATCAAAATCAAAATCTGACGTCAATTCTCTCATCAAGATTTCATGACGTTGACCACTTAGCGCTTTCATCAACTACTCATTCTCTTCTTCAATTTGTGCTCAATTTCTTGTTAATCAACGCTAAATCTCAATTGAATTCTTGCATTAACTCTGATTTTAATCTTCAACATTAATCTTTGTGCTCAAATAACTTATCATCGCTACAAAAAAAAAATTGCCTACAATCACTACACAACCCTCGCTATCTTTTGATTTCTCTCCCGAGGGGGCATACTCATGACCTAAAAGTCAAGAATTTATTTAAAAAATCTTTGTTACAAGTCGAGCAGCTAAGCTTCATCAAATCAATCACTAGGGGTATATCAGTTTTATTGCTTCATATCAAGCTAACATTGTCTTTGTCTGAATCAGTCTCTTAACGTTAATCAGTTTCATCACTTTTCATAAAGCCAATTATTCATTTAAACTCAATCAAGGGTTTAAAGAGTATCTTTGATCACACTCAATCTAAGTAGGTGTTTAGTTTCATTGTATCGAATCAAGCTGGACAGTTTATCTTCGCTCATCGTGTCTTGATCCATCAACTTCAAGATCAGTCTTATCTTCACTCACTGTGTCTAGTTCAATCAAGTTCTAGATCAATAAGATCTGCTTCTTGATCAATCAAGTTCAAGTTCAGTATCTTTGGTCTCTATCATTCCTAGTTCAATCAAGTTTGAGATCGTTATTGGTTTAATTAACTTTGTTCAGCTTCATCGCTTCAAATCAAGCTAAACACCTTGCTCTTTGTTTGGTTCGTGATCAATCAAGTTCAGAACTAGTATCTCATAGACATCAAATTTTCTTTGAACCAATGCGTTGGTCGCACATTAATTCAAACAGGGGCAAATGTAATACCCTAAAATGCTCATCTAAACCATGATCCCCTAATCTTGACAACGTCACCAAGGTCCTAACCAAAGGCAATTAAAATTAATCTTGAGCACACAATTAATTTCTAAAATCACCAATGTCACATGGCAAAATTAATCACTCAATATTAAATAAATATTTATTTAATTAATTAAATCATTCCAAGTAAATCATTTTAAAAAATTATCTTATTTATTTTAATTAAATATCTTTTGCATATTTAATTAAATAAATCAATTTGTCATTAAATCATCAAAAAGAGGAATTAATTTGAAAAATAAATAAAAATTGTCATAAATCTTCAAAAAAGGAAACAATTCAAGAAAGAGGAATTGGAAATTATGAGCACAAATCTTCAAAAAAGGAAATAAATCAAAAAAGGAATTAATTGACAAAAAAAGAATTAAAAATTTGAGAAAAGAAATCAATTGGAGATAATCCCGAAAAACAAATTAAAAATTGATAAATAATCTCAAAGAAAGCAATTAAAACAATTAAATCTCATAATTGAATGAAATAGAGAATAACTCAATTTTTTCTTGATTTTATCTTAATTTTAGTTCAATTTCCTTTAAAACTTAGAAAAGCATCCAATCACATCAATTCACCTAAATTGTGCTTCCTCTTGGAAAATC
Organism: Cryptomeria japonica; assembly: GCF_030272615.1. Taxonomy (NCBI): domain Eukaryota; kingdom Viridiplantae; phylum Streptophyta; class Pinopsida; order Cupressales; family Cupressaceae; genus Cryptomeria; species Cryptomeria japonica. Next base: position 509,857,002 of record NC_081405.1, read on the forward strand.
TTGACCGCTCATCATCATTTGATCTCAACCTTTGATTTCTTTCTGAATTTTCTATAAATTCAGGCTCTCATCTCTCATTCAAAAATCCTAAAGAATATATTGTTATTATGTTGTTTTTTCTTTAGGTTCATTGAGAATTTGCATTGAGATATTGCATATTAGTTATTTCATATTGCTTAAATCATTTATCTTAAATATTCATATATTGCTTAAATCATGTTAGATTAATCTTTCATATCTAGCTTAAATCTTGCATCCATTTAGCTCATATTCATGCTCATATAGATTTAAAATTCCTTTGTTTAAGTGTTGTCTAGTCACTGGATAGCTTAGCAATCTAAGAGAAATCTAAACTTGCATCTACTAGAAGGCAATAGGTCTCTTTGTAATGGTTTATTATTCATTGATTATTGATTTACTAGCCATGCATCTAATGACTTAATTGAAGTATTGTGTATTTCAAATATAGATACAGGTCCACTTTTCACACACACAACTATCTCTTTGAGCAATTGTTTATGTTGTTGCATTTGTGCCTTATCTTCTTGCTTAGAAATGTGCTCTTTTTTAATTCTTGTTTTGATAGTGATAGTTGTATCATCTAAGGTGGATATCTCTCCCCATTTAGTTTGTTTGCCAAGATTTATCTGGGAGATTTGATAACTTGGGGAAGCATGTTCTTCACCTCCCTTAGCTAGTACTAGAGCTACTATGTTGGCCATGAGATCTCTAGAGTCACTTCTCATTAGGTGATGAAGGGTCTTAGATTTATTGGTTCTTCTCGGTGATTTAGTGATTAAATCTTGAAAAGAGATGCTTGGTAAGATAATATTTTTCTTATTTTCAAAATTGAATCTTATCCATTGTTGTATACTTGAATCATGTTGCTCTCCTTGTGAAGTGACTTGAGTGGATTAAGTCACTGGTTTCTTCTCTAGCTCTTTCTCTTCCTCTTACTATTCTTCACCTACAATAGGATTTTTATCTTGTTGTTGTCCTATAGAATCTTCATGCTATGATGGTGACTGGGGGGGTATTGAGTAGGATGCTCTTGTTGCAACTCTTTAGAGTCATGTTATTTCTATTTAGCAAGTTCCTCTAATTTTTTACCTACCTCTTGTTAAAAAGCCTCCTTACTTGCCTCTCCTTGTTTTTTTTCTTGACCCTCCTCCAAATGTTTGAGGAGTTGTTTTTGATCCTATTGGGTGAGCACCATCCACTTATCTTGATCATAAAATTCCATTGCTTTCTCTTGCATGCTTCATACAATTGCATTTGAGTAGCTTCAACAGTCTAGTCATTATGCTCATTAGTAAGAGATTGAGTTGATTGTTCATCTTCAGGGATGACAAGCACTTATACCAATACTAATTCCTCCAAGCCTTTCTTTGAAGTAACTTTCTCTTGCATTGGAGTTTCCCTTTTCTTATGAGTCCTTAAGGAGATAGACCCATTATCCTCATTAGAATCAAAATCAACATTATAATTGATCACCAATTCATGATTTGATTTAGAAATACTTGTAGGGGCTTAAGAGGAAGAGGTAGCTTGTTTTGGATCCGGTTCTTATGAAGTTCCTTCTCTCGAGGTGATACCATTAGTGGGAACAATGAGGGAATTTGATGCTTGAGGTGTAGAAAGTAACCCAATGGTCACACCCTTCTCAACTACTGATTTTAAAAATTGAGTCCTTTAGCAACTCCTCCTTCTCAATGCCAAATGCGAGAGCTTCTTCATCTACAGGTGTAGGTTTCCTTGAATCAATCCTTCTCCTTCTCACATATTATTGGGTGGCTTTTGATTAGGGATTACTAGTGGATTTGTTCTTCTTCTTTTATTTTGAAGTGCTTCTCTAGAGTCTAAGACCAAGCCACTATCTACTTCCTTCAACCACTTCTTAGGAAATATCATCAATCCATACATTCTCCTTTTTTTACCACCATATAGGAGAGAGAGGTCTCTGATCTACCTTTAATTCCTCATAGGTCAGGTCTAAGATTATTCCATCATCTCTAAAGTCCTTAGGAATATTTGTTTATAATTCAAATTCTCTCATCTAGTAAGCAGATAACCTATAGTATCTCGTCTTCTTGGCTTAAAAGCTATCCTATAATCCTGCACAAAAGTCTTCTAGTATAGGTTTATATCCTTCATATGATACTGGCATCATGCCCTTTAATTTTCCAAATGGTTCATAATGCTGCCAAGCATAGGGAAAAACTTTGATATTCAAATCTTGCAACTCATGGATTGTTGTTATTACAGTTTGTATGTATAGTATTCAAGAGCAAGTGGGAAAGTTACTCTTGTCTTATATTTTTTAGTCATTAAAGCTTGAACCCCTACAATCCGTCTTGAATACTCAAGAAGAAGAATTTTATTTCTACAATAGTGAGGAAGGAAAGGATTACCCGTGAATCCACTTATCCTGATGTAGGTTGACCTTTGGTTTTGAATGAACAACGTTCCACAATTCTCAATCAATTTCATTTCCTTAGTAGATAAGTGGTATCCCATATCACCTATCAATCTGCATATAACCGCAAATACAAATGCACCATTTAATTTTTTAAATGGTCTTTGGCCACTTAGAAGGATATCTGAGTGTAATATTCCCAAAACTTCTTTTCATCAGGACCTTCTCCTAATCTGCCTTTGATATTCAATCCCAAATAGACTCCACTCCTTGAGACCGTCTATATCACATAGGAAGTCATGAAAAAAAAATTAGTTTCTATCACTTTGTACATTTTTTTCATGGATGTTATTTGATATGAATTGTGCCCAGTCAAAATAATACTTTCCCTTGAGGAAGGTGTAGATATAATGATACATCCACAAATGATAGTGTTTAACATCTTCTTTTTCAAAGGCTCTGCTAAGCATAACAATTAGATCACATGGAGCATCGCTAAAATATTCCTTGAGAATGTTGTCAGTTGCTTTTAGGTGTGACTTACTTGGTTTATTGAGCCAAACCTGAATTAAATATGATCCCTATTGTTTACCATATCATCATTAAAGATCTTAATTGCTTCTTCCTCTATAGTTTGCAAAACCTCCTCATATTGTGGGATCCCAAAATTCATGGCAAGCATATCAGATGAAAGATCCACCACTACATTTCTCTTGGTATCTGTAAACACCTCCTAGTGTCTTTGTCATAATGTTGAGAAATTGCCAAAATCAACTCTGGCGATGAACTTCCCGGGGGAGAACTGTAGCTTCTACAATCCTGAACCTCCTAATCCTCTTGTAAGTACTATTGAAATTCTAAGAAGATACTTTTTTCTTGATCGCTTCTAATTAAATATGTCATATTTTTGTATCTTTGATCCACTGCACATCATTTTCAAATTTGGAAGAATATATTTGGCCTTTATACTAGTATTTCATTGTGACGGGAACCTTTTCCAACCTTATCTTGTTCCTTGTTTTCTTCCTCAAGGTCCCAAAAGCACCTGCTACTTCCATATGAATTTTTTAACCTACAAGAGAATTTTTAGTTATTAGCACTTAGAATATTTTGTTGGCAATATAGCATTATAACAAACAATGAAGGATTGTTGACATTTCAATAAGGATATTGAGAAGGTTGTTGATGATTATGGATATAACTGATTAAGGATGTTTACTGTCTTGATATTATTATTTTGTCATTGATGTCAAGAAATTGATTTTCTAATTCAGTATGATGTTGCCATATCTTGAGAAGTATGATTTAAAGAGTATAAAGATGACGGTAAAAGACACAGGAAAGATTATGATGAATAAGAGGATGAATAAGGTATTCAATGGGCAACTATTACTGAGTCAGACAATGATGAGATCATGATGTTTAGATTGTTTTAACATCATACATATCTTGTAAATTGTAAGGTTAATACTATACTATGTTACCAAGCAAAGAACCTAGTCGGTAAACCCTAAGGTTATCGCTATCAGTTAATGAAGGTGGAATGTCTACCGAGTAAATTTTAGTATTTACTGAGTTGTAACCGAGCTATAATAGAATGCATTAAAAGGTTACATGTGATATTTAATGAAGGAAGCTGATGAGCTAGAATTGATTAAATGATTGGTATGTCATGCATGAATTTTGTTAATGAATCTAAGGCAAAGGAAAGTCAGCATGAAGATCTACAGCTCAGATTGAACCGCAATACCTTGGCACAAGTTTCAAGAAATATATGCAAGTTCCTAGGTGGGGTAAAACATTTTCAGATCAAAAGATGCATTGAACCTAGACAAGATTGAAGATCTGATGGCTATGATTGATCATGGGAAATGTGATCAAGGAGACTAAGCGGTTAGCTAATTGTTTATAAATAGGGAACTGTTGATAAATAATGCATGCGGACAAATGTATGCATAGGGATGCTACATAGTGATTACTGAGCACAGAAGCTTGAAGACCTATTTGAATAACAGAGTATAGAAGCCCAGCAGATGGACAAGATTAGTTCTATGTCTAGATTGTATTGAGCAAATAAGAATCTGCTTTAGCATTTTAGATGTGAAGTTGTAGATAGATTTTTATTACTGTTATTTTGTGAAAGTGACAGAAAATCTCTTAACCAAGTGGACTTAATAGTCTTATTTGTAAAACCCTCTAGCAAGGTGACATTTTGATTGAGTGTTTGAAATCCTTTAACAAGGTCACTTCTAACAAGGTGAAGATCCTAATAGATCTGAGGGAAATCCCTTAACTGGGTCACATCTAGCAATGTGTTTGTAATCTTTAACAAGATTTTCTTTTAACCGAGCATACTCTAGAAGAGTATATTTCTTAGTGGGTCCAAAATCCCACAGTGGTTTTTCCCTATTTGGGTTTCCACGTTAAATCTGGTGTTATGAGGTTTATATGCTTTTGAGTTTGCATGTTTAACATTTTTGGTTATATTACTTAAGTATATGTTATCGAGGTTGAATCTGATATTTTTATAGAAAATTAAGTTTGTATGATTCACCCCCCCCCTCTCATCTTGTTGGCTATTGGATCTGTACTTACATTTAGTATCAGAACTATCAATTGGTATCAGAGCTTTGGACTCTAGAAGAAAAGTTTAAAGGCACTTGAGTTAAAGAACCAAAGATGTATAAGAGGGATGCACCAAAGCTGAACAAGTCAAGTTTCTCTACATGGTAGAAAAGGATGAAGCTGCATGTATCAGGAGTTGGAGAATATGGTGTATACTATCTGGAGAATGATTTTGTTACACCAAGCACCTATCCATTAACTATGGAAGAGATAAAGGAAAAGCAAGAACATATTCAAGCAATGATTGAAATAACATCTGCATTGACCGATTCAGAGTTTAATGACCTAGAAGGCTGCAATGATGCAAAGGCAATGTGGGATAAGCTCATATCAGTATATGGAGGAGATGAACATGTTCAAAGAGAAAAATTAGATAGTCTAAGAGGACAACTTGAATCTATGAGGATGAATGAAGGTGAGAACATAACTCAGTACAGTACAAGACTAAAGGAGATTGTCAATCAAATCAAAGGAGCAGATGGAACTATTGAAGAAAAGGATATAACAAGTAAGTTGTTAAGAACCTTTCTACTAGCTTATGCAATCCGAGTCTCTGCAATCAATGAATTGAGGTTTGTACCTAATATGCCAGTTTCTTTAGATGCTACTATTGGCAAGCTACATGCATTTCAGTTAAGTAACTTTGATAACAGTGGATCTTCAGTAAATAAAGGAATCCGCATTTAGTTCTTTTCGTCTTGATGAATCTAATGATTTCAATGAAAGAAAGTATAAGTACTCTGAAGGAGATCACAGTGGAGCAAGTGAAAGATTTCGTAAGAACATGGAAGAAGTACACAAACTGTATGAGGAAATCAGAAAGCAAGAAGAGTTTGAAGCACTATTAGCCAAAAGGTTACCGATAGGTAAAGGTAAGTACAAAGGAAAACTACCTTTGAAATGTTTCAATTGTGATAAAATAGGACATATGGCTTCTAACTGTCCTGACAAAGATTCTACTTAAAAGAGAGATTACCGAGATGACAGACAAAAAGATAATCACTACAGACGACATCGAGACTTCAGAAGAAGAGATAGAAAGACATGCTTAATAGCCGATGAGGAATCCAATGATGATAAATCAGATGAAACTAATACAGAGGAAGTAGTTTATGTGGCTATCAAAGATGGATCAGATGAAGAAAGGTATGAAGAAAAAGCCCTAATATCTCACATAAACACTAATGATTCTTGGATCATAGATAGTGGATGCTCACATCATATGACAAGAGATAAACATAAGTTTGTTATATTAGAAGATTATGGTGGAGGCTATGTTAGATTTGGTAATGATGCACCCTGTCCAGTGAAAGGTAAAGGATCTATAATACTTCTTGACAATGCAATATGCAATGATGTTTATTGGGTTGAAGGTCTGAAATACAATTTGTTGAGTGTAGCACAACTAAACAACACAGGTTACCGAATAGAATTTCAGAAAGGAATTGTCAAAGTTCATGACAAGAATGGAAAGTTAGCTGCTACCGGGACACAAACAAAAGGTAACACATTTCACCTTGAATCAACTCGTAACAAGTGTTTGTATGCAAAGATAGATGACACCTGGTTATGGCATAAAAGGTTTTGTCATGCAAATTTTGATAATCTGATCAAAATAAGTAAGAAGCACTGAGTAAGAGGTCTACCGAGTCTTGAAAAACCTAAGAATGCTATGTGTCAAGGATGCCAGATGGGTAAGATGACAAGATCAAGTTTTACAAGTAAGTCTTACACTTCTAAGGGAACTTTAGATCTAGTGCACACTGATCTTTGTGGTCCTATGAAAGTTCAAAGTTATTATGGTGATAAATATTTCATATTATTTGTGGATGACTATTCAAGGATGATGTCAGTAATGTTTTTAAAAGAAAAATCAGAAGCTTTTCAAATGTTTAAATGGTACAAGGCAAGAGTTGAAAATGAAAGAGGAAGACAACTGAAATGTCTTAGATCAGATAGAGGAGGAGAGTTCACATCTGATGAGTTCAACTTATTCTGCAATGATCATGGTATTAAAAGACAAGTCTCTGCATCGAGAACTCCACAACAGACTGGAATAGCTGAGAGAAGAAACAGATCTATTGTGGATTGTGCTAGAACACTGATGATTGAAAAGAAGGTGCCACAAACATTTTGGAGAGAAGCAATAAGCACAACAGTTTACACCTTGAACCAAGTACAATTGAAGAAAGGTACTTTGAAGACACCATATGAAATCTGGTATGATAAGAGACCCAATGTAAGTTATTTTAAAATCTTTGGAAGTAGATGCTATGTTCACAAAGATGATAGAAATGGCAAGTTTGATCAGAAAAGTGAAGAAGGAACATTTCTAGGTTATTCTTCTAGAAGAAAAGCATTTAAATGTCTAATCAAATCATCTAACAAAATAGTAGAAAGTGCAAATGTGAAAATTGATGAATTTGCAGAAAGAAATGATGAAGGAAATTCCAAGGAACCAGAAGACTATGATGAATTTGTCTATGTTCAACTGAGAAGTCTTACCGAGAAGACTGTTGAAGAAAATGAAGAGAATATCCAGGTACTGAGTGATGAAGAAGATCATACAGAGCCTACCGAGCCTATATTAGCCAAGTATGTCAGAAGACATCATGCACCAAGTCAGATTATAGGAGATAAGAATGATCCAGTGATGACAAGGAACAAACTGAGACAGAACACATGTCTGATATCTGAATTTGAACCGATAATAGTGAAAGAGGCATTTAATAGTGAAGATTGGATAAATGCTATGACAGAAGAGATTGATCAAATCAAGAAGAATGACACATGGACACTAATCCCAAGACCTAAGGACAAAAATGTAATTGATACGAAGTTGATTTTCAGAAACAAGCTAAATGAAAAAGGAGAGGTCATTCGAAACAAAGCAACACTAGTTTGCAAAGGTTATGCTCAAGAAGAAGGAATTGATTATGGTGAAACTTTTGCACCTGTTGCTAGACTTGAAGGAGTAAGAACATTGTTGGCATATGTTGCTTTCAAAAATTTCAAGGTATATCAAAGGGATGTCAAATCTGCATTTCTACATGGAATATTAGAAGAAGAAGTTTTTATTGAACAACCTGAAGGATTTGTTGAAGACAAAAATAAAGATTAGGTATGTAAATTGAACAAAGCTTTATATGGTTTGAAACAAGAACCTAGAGCATGGTATGAAAGATTGCACTCTTATTTGATTAAGATTGGTTTTATAAGGACAAGTGAGAACAACAATATGTACATGAAGAATGATGAAAATGGAATACTGATCTCAGCCATATTTGTTGATGATATTATATTTTGTGGAAATGACTCTTTATGCAAGAACTTTGGAAATGAAATGAGCAAAGAATTTGAGATGTCATTAATCGGTGAGATAAAGTATGTTATAGGTTTACAGATACTACAAATGAAAAATGAGATTTTTATTACTCAATCCAAGTACATAAAGGAAATCTTGAAGAAATTTGGAATGGAGGATTCAAAACCAGTAAGTACTCCTATGACTACCAACTATAAATTATCAAAGAATGATGAATCTGCATCTATTGATGAGACACTTTACCGATCCATGATTGGAAAGCTACAATATGTTGTTCACAATAGACTAGACATAGCACATGTAGTAGGTATAGTTGCAAGATTCTCTACAGATCCTAAGGAAACACATATGACAGCAATCAAAAGAATTTTTACATACTTGAAAGGCACGAAGGATTATGCCTTAGTATATCAGAAAGGAAATGATTTTGATTTAAAAGTTTATATTGATGCTGATTGGGAAGGCAACATTGATGACAGAAAAAGCACAAGTGGAGGAGCTTTCTTTTTAGGAGAAAGACTAGTGAGCTGGCTTAGCAAGAAACAAGGATGTGTTTCACAGTCAATAGTAGAAGCTGAATACGTTGCTGCAGCATTGAATTGTACCAACATTGCATGGATCAAACAACTGTTGGAAGGTATAAATGAGAAAGTTACCGAGCCAGTAACTATATTCTGTGACAATACTAGTGCCACTAACATTTCAAAGAATCCTATTATGCACTCTAAGACAAAGCACATCTCTATCAAATATCATTATCTTAGGAACAAATAGCAGATATTTTCACCAAGCCACTACAAAGGGACACTTTTGAATATCTCAGAAGTAAGTTAGGGGTCCTACCCCTATCTTCTACTCACTGACTGAGTTCGGTGAAAGCATCAATCCGATGACTCTATCAAATATCTTTTAGGAGTTGATGTTGATTTACACACTTTAGGATGTTTTCTAAAGGTGTACAGGAAATATTACAGGAACCAATATAGGGAGCAAGAATTGAAAACAAAATGCTCTAACCGAGACTGAATTGACACATTACAATAGGAATTCACTTCATACAAGAAGAAATTATCTTTTAGTTCTTTACTTTTTGGCATTGTTGTCAAAGGGGGAGAAGACTAATAAAAAGGGGAAGAAGACTGAAGTTTGGAAAGAAGACTGAGAAAAGAGGAGAAGTCTAATGTATGGGGGAGGGCATTTCAGCATTTCAGAATCACAACAATCCAAATCTTTTAAGGTCAAATCAATTGGTTTTTCCATCAATGCCAAAGGGGGAGATTGTTGGCAATATAGCATTATAACAGACAATGAAGGATTGTTGACATTTCAATAAGGATATTGAGAAGGTTGTTGATGATTATGGATATAATTGATTAAGGATGTTTACTATCTTGATATTATTATTTTGTCATTGATGTCAAGAAATTGATTTTCTAATTCAGTATGATGTTGCCATATCTTGAGAAGTATGATTTAAAGAGTATAAAGATGTTGGTAAAAGACACATGAAAGATTATGATGAATAAGAGGATGAATAAGGTATTCAATGTGCAACTATTACCGAGTCAGACAATGATGAGATCATGATGTTTAGATTGTTTTAACATCATACATATCTTGTAAATTGTAAGGTTAATACTATACTATGTTACCAAGCAAAGAACCTAGTCGGTAAACCCTAAGGTTATCGCTATGTTAATGAAGGCGGAATGTCTACCGAGTAAATTTTAGTATTTACGGAGTTGTAACTGAGTTGTAACCGAGCTATAACAGAATGCATTAAAAGTTTACATGCGATATTTAATGAAGGAAGCTGATGAGATGGAACTGATTAAATGATTGAAATGCCATGCATGAAGTTTGTTAATGAATCTAAGGCAAAGGAAAGTCAGCATGAAGATCTATAGCTCAGATTGAACTGCAATACCCTGGCACAAGTTCCAAGAAATATATGCCAGTTCCTAGGTGGGGTAAAACATTTTCAGATCGAAAGATGCATTGAACCTGGACAATATTGAAGATCTGATGGCTATGATTGATCATGGGAAATGTGATCAAGGAGACTAAGCGGTTAGCTAATTGTTTATAAATAGGGAATTGTTGATAAACAATGCATGTGGGCAAGTGTATGCACAGGGATGCTACATAGTGATTACCGAGCACATAAACTTGAAGACCTGTTTGAATAACAGAGTATAGAAGCCCAGCAGATGGACAAGATTAGTTCTATGTCTAGATTGTATTGAGAAAATAAGAATCTGCTTTAGCATTTTAGATGTGAAGTTGCAGATAGATTTTTATTACTGTTATTTTGTGAAAGTGACAGAAAATCTCTTAACCGAGTGGACTTAATAGTCTTATTTGTAAAACCCTCTAGCAAGGTGACATTCTGATTGAGTGTTTGAAATCCTTTAACAAGGTCACTTCTAACAAGGTGAAGATCCTAACAGATCAAAGGAAAATCCCTTAACCGGGTCACATCTAGCAATGTGTTTGTAATCTTTATCAAGATTTACTTTGAACCGAGCATACTCTAGAAGAGTATATTTCTTAGTGGGTCCGAAATCCCATAGTGGTTTTTCCCTATTTGGGTTTCCGCATTAAATCTGGTGTTATGAGGTTTATGATGTTTATATGCTTTTGAGTTTGCCTGTTTAACAGTTTTGGTTATTACTAAAGTATATGTTACTAAGGTTGAATCTAATGTTTTTATAGAAGATTAAGTTTGTATGATTCACCCCCCCCCCTCTCATCTTGTTGTCTATTGGATCTATACTTACATTTAATATTAGAACTATCATATTTTACTTGTTAAAGCTATAGAATTTAGGATCCAAAGGTTCCAAATTTAAAAGAATTCCCATATATAGCTTTAAACCTCACTCTGAGATCTCAGGATCTCAAATTTTCAAAGTGAAAGGAACTGTAAAATCCAAATTTCAAGATCTGAGGATCCTGAAATCTATAATCCAAAACACTTTTAGATTTCAAAAATAGTCATGTTGAAAGTTATACTTCAGGATCATAGGATTCTGGGGTTCTGAAGGTAGGGATTTTCAAACTATGGGATCCCAAAATTCTGATCATGAAAGGATTGGCTCGAAAGCACTTTGGTATCTCGAGAACTCGAGGTTCTAAAGTGTAAAAGGGAAAAATAAAAATATACTTCAAGATCCCAGGAACCTGAGGTTCTGAAGCATATTAGTTGAAGGCTTAGACATGCTTTGAGATCCCAGAAACTCGAGATTCCAAAATGACTCGAAAGGTTCAAACTTTCAGTACTGCAATAAATAAATCCAAACCCTAGGGTACAAAGTATCAAAATTGGAAGAGAAAAGAACCTAAGGGTGCTAAGGATAAAATTTGACAAAAGACTAGGATTTCAAAAAAGATATTCAAAAACCCAAAACCTAAACTAAGAAAAAACCAAGACAAAGAAAAACAAAAATCTAATCTAAGAACAAAAGAAAGACAAAAAGAAAACCCTACCTTGACAAAGAAGAAGGGAGACACCAAAGAATGCCCACAAATTCATCAGAATCGCTAGATGTTAAAATCTCATAGATGAACAAGATGCACAAATGAGTGCAATGAGCAAGGAAAAAGGTATTTATACCTACCAACAACTACAAAAAATTGAGGCAAGATGCAAGACACTTCAAATTTTTGGGGTTCCAAAGTTTCAAGGTCAAATCACAACTTACCTCAAGACCTCAAAGTTCTAAGACTCTGAAGAGAAACCAACAAAGAGAACCAAAGAGACTTGGGAGCTCAGGAATCCAGGATTTCGACGCTTTGGGAAACAAAACAAGGACACAAAAGACTTTGAGATCTCAGGATTCTAGGATTCCAAGGTTCCGCACACTTTAACAAAAGAAAACTTTGGGATCTTGGGATCCCAAGATCCCAAAGTCTCAAAGACTTTGAAGTCTTGAAGACTTTGAGGTTCCCGAAACCCAAAGGTTCGAAGACACCACAAAAATAAACAAAGGCAAATAAACAAAGACTCGAGAACCCGAGATTCCGGAGTTTGGAAATACAATACTCCCAAACTCAAGATCCTGAGATTCTGAAAGACAAAATAAAAGGCACACACAAGGAGAAGAAAAACCAAAAAGGAAAACAAAAGAAAGGGGAACCCACATTTACTAAGAATAAATTGAGGGGGTGAGTATGCAGGGCATAACACATCTCAATAAAATCTGAATACAATACATTCAATCCACCATGGGACTAGATAGAACCAAAAAATATGCTAATACAACTTATATTGTGAAGTGATTATAGATGAACACTACTATCCATAGCAAGGACAATTACTATACACAAATCAAAAGACCTTATACTAAATAAAGCCACAAATTTGTATATATCTTATTTCTAAAGAAAATACCAATACATAATGTAAATAAATTGCAACATTTCACAATAATCATTATCTTAATAATTTTATTTATTCTATTTTGAAACAAAATATTAAAAAATAACCAATCAATAACAATATTTGTGTTATATAGATAGAAAAACAATAATAAAAAATAATAAGATTTGACCTTATTAAGATTATATTCTATTATTGAATTGAGATACCTAATAAAAAATTATTACACATAATATTTTATTTCAATGTACAGGAATGATAATAATTTCAAAAGAGTTCATGTCAAACTCATTCTGTAAAAGTACAATATCAACTAGCATTTGGACCTGGAAAAGGTCCAATGTGTAATGCCGATAGGTATGTGGAAAATATTTGTGTGGAATGCCCAAACAAAAAACATTGATGGTTCTCCTCCACCATACTTTCTAGCTCCATATTCTCATATCTAAGGGCCTCTATTTCTAGTTGCTCTATCTCTATGCTTGGATCTGCCATAGATTCTTTCTTCATTTGTGCCCACATAATAGAGGATTGTGAGGAGGAAAATAAATCCCCAAATGCAAAAGCCATTATTAGCTTCCTTACATAAATCAAAAGCTAGGACTTAGCTTAATGAAAGTAAGGTACTTGGGTGTAACATGATATAATAAAAAATTTCATTCTCCAATAGTCATGCAACCTCTGCTTTGCAACACTTTACACACAAATTAAAGAGCGGCTAGAATTTTCTTTCCCATTTTTAACTTGATTTTTCCTTTGAAGACAAGTATAGCCCCTCAAACTTGTGGTGAGTCCTTGTGCAATTACAGAGGGTGTTACTGTCGAGCCTTTAGAGAATCCTGCATTGTACATTTGAAGCTATCTTCTTTATTAGTTTGTCAAATTCAGTTGCCAATTGCCCATGGAAACATAAAGGAGGATGATGGGCAAAAAAATGCAAATGACAGAATCTGTAATAGTAGCAAGCAAGGCCTCATCAATACCATGCATCTTAATGGTGGTATTGGTTTTGCCTCAATCCTTGCAGTCAAGAGATGTATAATAGTTAATGCATCTTCCAAAGAAAAAAAGGTTCTATGCATTTTATGAAGCCACACAACCCACTACATCCATTGCACATACACCAATAATCTTATGGTTACAAGGAGGACCCAATTGTTCAAGCATGATTGGCAATATTTATGAACTTAGGCCATGGAAAATTTTGTGTTCATCATAGCCAAATAGTAGAATATATTTTCAAAGCTTTGAAGGAATTTTAGAACAATATTATGAACTTGGGCCATGGAAAGTTTCTTGGTAGTCATTCTCTGTGTCGTATTCTTCTTTGTCAAAGCCATATTTCTTCAGAAGTATCATGATAATATTCTAGAATTTTTTAAAGCGAATATGCTAGTCTGGTTTGAAGTATGTACAATATGTGGATTCCCCTCGCTGGATGGGTTGTTATCTGTTGTAGATGGACAACCACACTAATTTATTTTCAAAAGTTGAATAAATTTTAAAAATAATTTAGTTAACAAAGGCATCTTTACGGGGAGCCTAATCTGTTTGGGCTTTTTTGGTTTTTTCATCAGTTTTTCACTACAAGAAGCTAGTAGATGGATCCAATTTTAAGTTTTCCCTTTTATAGTGATTATGAGATATAACAACATAATTACAATATTAGAAAAATATAAGACAAAATAAAAATTTCACAATACTATTAATAACCCTAAGCCTAACTCAAACTATATTTATAACACTAATCTAACTCTAAGATTACCCTAAATTTATTCATTTTTTTAATTTAATTCTCTGAACCCTAAATAATATGAAAATCCTAACTATATTCTTATTTTTAATTTTATTTTCGTAGCCCTGGGGTTGATTCCTTTCAATTAATCCTGGCTAAATTTCATAACTTTGGCAGATGATGACATGAAAGATATTGCTACTTTGTTGTTTTCTCCATGCACATTTGGCAAGGGCAATGAAACAAATTTTGGATTGCCATGGTGTTGCTTTTAGTATGAATACAAATTGTTGTTTGTAAATTATTGCTAGAAGAATTTTAATTTCATCTTTCATTTTGTTTCCATCAATAAGACTACGCTTAGTTATTTACTATGAAAGGATTGTATTATTGGTTGTACGGGCATTGGGTTTTGTTTGTCTCAGATTGAAAATTTTGTCATGGTAGTTTCACAAATTAATCAGTAGTTCTATCATCTATGGAACCGGAAAACTAACTGCAACACCATGAAAATTGATTCATAATACAGATCAAGACAAATTTTACATCGTAAAAAATTTCATACTGAGTGAAATAAAAACCATAGGTTTGTGTAGGAGGGATCTCATACTTGGAATGCCCTGATTTCGTTGTTCTTTGTGGTCATTTGTCTCGTTAATGTTATCTTTTGTCTGTAATGGACACCCCTGAATTAGGGACTTGTAAAATAATTGCCCACTAATTCCAATCACAAAAAAACAAATGTAGAAACCACAACGAAATAAATTAAAGCCAAGCCTGCAAGAGCTTGAAATTATTATTTTTTTCTATCTTGATTTCATCATTGTTCTACAGTAATGTAAGGTAAATTTCTGACCATGCCAAACACATTGCAGGGTAGCTGGTTTTTCTTGTCATCAATATCTACCAATATAAAAAATAGTATTTTTCAAATCATAGATTCTTACAATTAATTTTAAAGAGCCAATTCACAAACAAGCAGAATGAAGTTCAGGCATTCATTAAGCATCATACCTGATGGCCTGATTTTCTTTTTCTCGTGTGTTTGTAATGCACACACGTTGCAAATTTGTAAATCGTGGAAAGTTCCAGACAACCAAAAAGAGCTTGATATTGTTTTTTGTTTTTCTCTTGTCTTCATTTTGTCAGTTTTTACGTAGTATTTTTGGCGGTGCCACTGAATGTTATGCAGGGCAGTTATGACACGATATAAACGTCTGTGGGATGTAGCAAGCACCACGTGGGAAGGAACAACATTGTCCACCTACAACAAATGGATTAATTTATTAGAATTGAAATAGTAATAAAATAAGTAATTAAAAAATATAATTTATTTATTTCGAACAACATCAACATTAATTCAATGGAAGATAAATTTAATATTAACAAATTATAAAATATTGTTAAATTTTCTAATAGATTAAATTTTAAAAATTTAAACATTTTTTCAAATAAAATATAAAAAAATTAAAATAAACTAAATTGATTTGAAATTTGTTAAAGAATAAATATCAATTTCTAATGTATGTATTTATACAAACTTTAAATCACTCGTCTCTTGCTGCCACGCTAAGGAAAGAATGAAATAACAAGAAGAAAAAGGGATGGAAGTGCCATAGTGAGAGTCCTAGCAAGATTCGATAACTCAGATTCATTTTCCCCAAATTTAGATGGCTTTGCTATTATTATTTTATTATAAGCCAGCTTCTCATTTCAACTGTACATAATTGCAGGAAAATTTTGGCATTTTTGAAGGAAAAAGCCCACGGGAAGAACACTTGCACTTCATATAATGTCAGTCGAGAATAACATAATCTATTTGCAGTTTATAGTTGGACCGTGACTACAATAGCATTATCATGTCAGAGATGCAATTTCCATGAAAATGCTTTGAAAACGACCGCCATACCTTTATTTGACCTTTTAAAATGGAGAAAAACGTACCGATAAACCCCAAAAATCCGGCGTGAGACAATTCCGGTGGAGGTACAACCCCACAGGGAATTGCCTATCGAAAAATTAGAAAGAGAAAAATACAGTCTTTTAGGGACCTTTATTTTACAAAAGGTAGATACTAATATTAATTTAATATTAAAGAAAAATGGATAACTTAACAACAATCTATTATATTATATTATTCATGTAATAACATGTGTTTAATATAAAAAACATATATGTGTTTGTTTCAATTCTCTAAACGAATACAATGTGTCACTAATTTTAATTGATTAGTTAACTAAATAAGCTAAAAATTGAGAATTTTAATTTTAATTTTAGGCAATGTGAAAATATGAGGTGGATTTTAACATTTTAATTTATAAAAAAATATATATTTTATTCATTTAAATAAATGAGATAAATTAGTTCAATTTAATTAAATAATAAGAATTAATTTCATTAAAATATAATTGATTAAGGATGATTAAATAATTATTATTATTTTAAGAATGATGTAAATGGTAATAATTTTAGTATCTACAAATCAACTTCAAAGGATATGGGGTGATTCACCAAAATTTGTATATAAATTAGGTATATTTTATTTTAGCATATCATAAATATTGTTATGTTCTTATATATAACAAGTATAAGAAGTTGAGACATCTTTTGTTATTGAAATTTTGTTGTACAATATCTAACAAAACATATAGATGTGTGCAAATTCATTCTAAAATGATTATTTGTATAAAATAATTGTTATTGAAATTTGTATGCAAAGTGTATAAATATTATTATATCATTAACTAAGTAATATTAAAAATATTTACAATGAAGTTCATAATTTAATATGTTTAATAAAACTAATATGACTAATAGAATAAACAATAAATTTAAATATTACCTTTAATTTCTTATGAACATGGCTTGCACCTCCTACAAATACAAGTGCTAACATACAATATATCCTAGAAATCAAACAAATAGGCAAAAAATATGTTTGGATAGGATGACTACAACATGGAAATATAAGTGAACTTTCTATTAATATCGACTAGTATTCTACAATGACAATAAAAGGTGAGGTGTAATAGCATGAACATGTACAAAAACTCTTATCTTTTATCTTAAATTTCACAACAATAAATATTAATATTTAAAAACAAACAACACATAAAATTTATTTCTCAATATATTTAATAAATAATATAATTCCAAAATAAATAAAATAACTTCTTCATATATTTAAAATTTAACAATAAATATTATAGATGTAAAATAAACAACACATTAAATTTATGTCTACATATATTTAATAACTAGTATAATTCCAAAATAAATAAAAGAACTTCATTCCAAATTCAAAATAATTCCCATATATATCTCTTTAAACCTCACTCCGAGATCTCAAGATCTCAAAGTCTCAAAGTGAAAGGAACTGTAAAATCCAAATTTCAGGATCTCAGGATCCTGAAATCTATAATGCAAAACACTTTTAGACTTTGAAAATAGTCATGTTGAAAGTTATACTTCAGGATCGTGGGATTCTGGGGTTATTACGGGGTTCTGAAGCTTGGGAAGGCAGGGATTCCGAAACTATGGGATCCCGAAATTACAAAGTCATGAAAGGATTGGCTCAAAAGGACTTTGGTATCCCGAGAAATCAAGGTTCTCAAGCCCAAAAGGGACAAATCAAAATATACTTCAAGATCCCGAGGACTTGAGGTTCTGAAGCATATTAGTTGAAGGCTTAGACATGCTTCGAGATCCTAGAAACTCGAGATTCAAAAATGACTTGAAAGGTTCAAACTTTCAACACTGCAATAAATCAAGCCAAACCCTAGGGTACAAAATATGAAAATCAGAAGAGCAAAAACCCTGAGGGTGCTAAGGAGAAAATTTGACAAAAGACTAGGATTTCGAATAATGATATTCAAAAATCCAAAACCTAAACTAAGAAAAAACCAAGACAAAGAAAAACAAAACTCTAATATAAGAACAAAAGTAAAGAAAAAAGAAAACCCTACCTTGACAAGGAAGAAGGGAGACACCAAAGCACGCCCACAAATTTATCAAAATCAATAGATGTTAAAAGCTCATAAATGACCAAGATGCACAAATGAGTGCAATGAGAAAGGAAAAAGGTATTTATACCTACCAACAACTATAAAAATTGAGGCAAGATGCAACACACTTCAATGTTTTGGGGTTCCAAAGTTTCAAGGTCAGACCACAACTTACCTCAAGACCTCGAAGTTCTAAGACTCTAAAGAGAAACCAACAAAGAGAACTGAAGAAACTTAGGAGCTCGAGAACCCAGGATTTTGACGCTTTGGGAAACAAAGCAAGGACACAAAAGACTTTGAGATCTCAGGATTCTAGGATTCCAAGGTCCCACACACTTTAACAAAAGAAAACTTCGGGATCTTGGGATCCCGAGATCTCAAATTCTTAACGAATTTGAAGTCTTGAAGACTTCGAGGTTCTAGAAACTCAAAGGTTCGAAGACAACACAAAAATAAACAAAGGCAAATAAATAGACCCGAGAACCTGAGATTCCAAAGTTTGAAAATACAATACTCCCAAACTCGGGATCGTGAGATCTCGAAAGACAAAATAAAAGGCACACACAAGGAGAAGCAAAAATAAAAAAGGAAAACAAAAGAAAGAGGCACCCACATTTACTAAGAATAAATTGAGGGGGTGAGTATGCAGGGCATAACACATCTCAATAATATCTTATTACAATACATTCGATCCACCATGGGACTAGATAGAGCCAAAAAATATGGTACTACAACCTATATTATGAAGTGATTATAGATGAACACTACTATCCATAGCAAGGACAATTACTATACGCAAATCAAAAGGCATTATACTAAATAAAGCCACAAATTTCTATATATCTTATTTCTAAAGAAAATACCAAAACATAATGTAAATAAATTGCAACATTTCACAATTATCCTTGCCTTCATAATTTTATTTATTCTATTTTGAAACAAATATTTTGAAACAAAATATTAAAAAATAACCAATCAATAACAATATTTATCTTATATAGATAGAAAAGCAATAATAAAAAATAATAAGATTTGACCTTATTAATATTATATTCTATATTGAATTGAGACACCTAATAAAAAATTATTACACATAATATTTTATTTCAATGTATTTACAGGAATGACAATAATTTCAAAAGAGAAGTTCATGTCAAACTCAATTTACAAAAGTACAATATCAATTACAAAGAGAAAAATACACTCTTTTAAACCTTTATTTTACAAAGAGTAGATACTAATATTAATTTTATATTAAAGAGAAATGGATAACTTAACAATAATCTATTATATTATATTATTCATATAATAACATGTGTTTGTTTCAATTCTCTAAGCAAATACAATGTGTGAGTACATTAATTAAATGAATGAGTTAACTAATTTTAATTGATTACTTAACTAAATAGGGTAAAAACTAAGAATTTTAATTTTAATTCTAGGCAATGTGAAAATATGAGGTGAATTTTAACATTTTAATTTATAAAAAGTATTTATATTGCAGTTGAGGAAAAATAAACTCTATAGCTCCCAAAGATCACTTGCATGCAAACCTGTCATAGAAGGAGAGAAGCAAAAAAGCTATGGAGGGCAGAATTCAAAGATCCAGAAAAGAGGAGTCATATTGATTGTGCAACAAGAATGCAATTCAATAATTACAGTTGTTATGAAAATACAAAGAGAGAATCCTTATAAGAGGATACTCGAAACCCTAAAGGTGAAAACCCTAAAGAATTATAAGATTCCTAAGTTTACCTTAAGCGTAGAGTATAATAGACTAATAATTAAATAAATAATTATTAACTAATAAAAGATAACTCTAACACCCCCCCTTAAGATGAACTTAGGGAGTAGCTATAAAACAACTAAGAACTAAAAAAGAATGTAAAAAATGCAGGAAAGCAACAATGGGTCCCGACAACTAGGCCTGATGAGGTACCCAAGTACAATAAAATCTCTGTAAAGTGGAGAAAAAGGAGAAAACCTTGTGGGAACAAAAATCCTCTCCAAGAAGAGATGAAAGCTCAAGTGAAGGACTAAGAAGCCTCCAAACAAGAGTGTTCCAGAAGATAGGAACAAAAAGAAGAGAATTAAGAACACCACTGAAGCATGAAATATCTGCAAACATTGTCGAAAAGTAACTGTTGATCTGAAGAACCTCCACTGAAATAGAACATGACTAGGTAGAGAAGACTGTAATCTGCATGAGTTCCCTCAAATGACACTACTCAAATCAAATGGCAAACAAAGGCAAACAACTGAACTCGAAGATACAGATGTCATCAAAGACCAAAGCCTGAAGAGCTGATCAATTGAACCATAGAAGAATTACAACCAACAGGACAAACCTCCCTATAATGTTGAAAAGGGAGAGGGACAAGTACACTGAAAAGAACGGCCAACAAGAACTGCATGACGAAGAACTAGGAACATCGAAGGTGTGGAGAAAGTACATAGTGTCGTGGAAGGAACACTCACTTGACAAAGGTAGATGGAAAACAAAAGGCAAACATCAACCCCCCCATGACACTTTATAAGTAGTGTATGTACAATAAGGCACAAGATGTGCAAGATCCCAAGTATACAATGCATGGTGGCACTTTATCTCAGCGCGTTTGCATAAATAAAATGCTACAATGATAAGAAGAGACAAAATACTGGAAACAAAAAGAACGGCCAAAGACAAGACATCCTACTCAAAGAAAGAGATCCCAGGACCTGAAACATCCAAGATATTCACCAAAGTGCTGAAAAAAAAAAATAGAATAAAATATACCTGGAGCAGAAACTGGAAAAAAAACTCATATGAATGGAAAGAACACAAAACAAGCTTTCCAACGATATAAAGTTTTTGAAAAACGGAGTTTGGATGTTCCAGTTATGTCTCCCGGAGTGCAAAAAAAAACTTTTGGCTTTGACAGAAAAAAACGCCATCGAAAAAGAAAAATCTAAAGTTCAAACCTCCAGATCTGGATAGAACTTGGAAAGAGGTTTCCGACGATATAAGGTTTTTTAAAAATCGTCTCCGTATGACCAAGTTATGACCAAAAGAAAAAAAAACTCCTCTTGTAGGGCATAAAAAGGGTTAAGAAGAATTTTTTTTTTTTTTTTTGACGAATAAATTTTTGACGTATTTGTAGGTACAATCTACGGATTTTCATGCCTCGAAAAATGTGCCAATAAAGAATCACATCCCAGATGCCCCTGTCATAAAAAATAGGTAAATTATATATCAAAATTCATGGAATCAGCCTTCTGAATCCAACTCTAAGGTCCTTTTGGCACAAGAATGTACCAAAAAATCAACTACCACCAAAAATGGAAAAAAAAAAAAAAAAAATTGCACAAACCCTCAAATACACAGATCTAAAAAACAAGGCCCAAAATATCTAATGAAGAGAACAGGGGCATGCAAATCTAGAGCTCTGATACCATATTGGATTTGAGGAAAAATCAACTCTACAGCTCCCAAAGATCACCTGCATGAAAACCTTTCACATCACCTGCATGCAAACCCGTCACAGAAGGAGAGAAGCGAAAAAGCTATGGAGGCCAGAATTCAAAGATCCAAAAAACAGAAGTCATATTGATTGTGCAACAAGAATGCAATTCAATAATTACAATTGTTATGACAATGCAAAAAGAGAATCCTTATAAGAGGATACTCGAAACCCTAAAGAATTATAAGATTCCTAAGTTTAGCTTAAGCATAGAGTATAATAGACTAATAATTAAATAAATAATTATAAGCTAATAAAAGATAACTCTTAACAATTTATTTTATTTATTTAAATAAATGAAATAAATTAGTTCAATTTAATTAAATAATAAGAACTAATTTCATTCAAATGTAATTTATTAAGGATGATTAAATAATATTTATTATTTTAAGAATGATGTAAATGGTAATAATTTTAGTATCTACAAATTGACTTCAAAGGATATGGGGTGATTCACCAAAAAATGTATATAAATTAGGTATATTTTTATTTTAGCATATCATAAATATTGTTATGTTCTTATATATAACAAGTATAAGAAGTTAAGACATCTTTTGTTATTGAAATTTTGTTGTACAATGAAGTTGATAATTTAATTTGTTTAATAAAAGTATTATTATATCATTAACTAAGTAATATTGAACATATTTACAATGAAGTTGATAATTTACAAATACAAGTGCTAACATACAATAAATCATAGAAATCAAATAAATAGGCCAAAAATATGTTTGGATAGGATGACTACAACATGGAAATATAAGTGAACTTTCTATTAATATCGACTAGTATTCTACAATGACAATAAAAGGTGAGGTGTAATAGCATTAACATGTAGAAAAAAACTCTTATCTTTTATCTTAAATTTCACAATAATAAATATTAATATTTAAAAACAAACAACACATAAAATTTATTTCTCAATATATTTAATAAATAATATAATTCCAAAATAAATAAAATAACTTCATCATATATTTAAGATTTAAAAATAAATACTAAAGATCTAAAATAAACAACACATAAAATTTATATCTACATATATTTAATAACTACTATAATTCCAAAATAAATAAAAGAACTTCGATGGACGTGGATTAATTCAATCGGAAAAGCAGCAAGCAGGTAATAATAGTTTGTACTGCCCCCTAAAAATAGTCCAACAGTAAAAGAAATTTCCGCAGCAATGAAAACGGACAATCGTGATCAATTTGATTGTCTTGCATGTTTGAGGGGTCGTTTTAGCCGTTGATCATCTCAAGCAAATCATCCATTTCATATATTAGACGCCTTCAGCATACTAAAAATATATTTAAAATAATTATATTAATAATTAAATCTTCTTATCTAAATAATTCCAAACATTTTCCTAAAAGTATTCTCAAAAAAATCATTGTTCAGAAATGTCAAGATCAATTAAACCTTATTAACTATTACAACCATTTGACGTCTCACCTAATTAATTAAGTGATTATAAATGATTATAACTAATCTGATTCCAAAAATATCATGATTCGACAGAAAGTAAGTCGAAAATTACAGATATCAATCATGCTCCGCACAACTAGCGTCCGTTATAAATGTCCCCCAATTTCAATACCAAGACATAAAAGTTGAGGATATTTTTGTCGGACTGAATAGTCTTATCATGCCTTCCCATCTTCCTTGGGAGATGTCTCATCGTTAGATGAAATCACCTGAAACCCAGTTAGAATTTCTATCAATATTTTCAACAGTCTCAATAAATTCAAAATAATTTTGATCTAAATCATACCTGATACTCCTGGTTGTTACTCAAGGTTTTCACTAAAGCTTCTGAAACAGTTCTATTTTGAGTGAACCGATTTTCCCCTGCGTAGAAATTGCTTGCACGTTTATCATTATACTTAGACTGTACTTCTTCGAATTCATCTGTTGTTTCCCTTTCTGGATCTTGTAATTTCCTTTTGTTTCTTCTCCCTGTCAGCATGATATGCAATGATCTACAACATCATATAAATAAAACCAAAGATCTATCAACAAAATCATCTGTTCAAGCGGAAAGAACCAACCATTCCTATCCTGTTCCTGAAATGTGTCATTACTGCTGGATATCTCCTTCAATCCACACTTTTTTGAGTGTTTTTGAACATCATGATAAAGTCTAGGCTTTTCTGGTTCACTTTCACTTTGGATCTCCTCAGCAAACCCAATCAGTACATGACCATTGGAAAGTCCAGATTCAACCTCCTATGCAACCACAACTAATCTCTTTTAGCACTATCTTAAGTTCAGATACAAAATCATTCAAATTCAATCAAAGAAAAAGAAAATATAGTGGAACCATAGGTCACATAATGATGCTCAAACTGCAAACCTTGTCAAAATCCAGGCTAAATACAGAGGTTATTTCTCCTCTATCTGCTCGCCATCTTTTACAGGGATATTTATAACCCCCTTGCTGATAAAGGCTTGAGACAAAGGCTTCCTCCTTGGAGTTAATATAGAAGCTGTGTTTTTCATTGGTCCATGATGATTCTGACGATGTGGGATCCTCTATCAACTGTAAACACATACCAACTGTTAAAATAAATTGACCCAACTCTAATCTATGAGACCAAGCAAAACAATTACAAAAATATAAAACTCGTAGGCAAACTCAGTGTTGTAGCAAGAACTGATTCAACTCTATCAAAAGAATAGACTAGATGCAGAAACCTATACAATAAAATCAATAGTAGATTTCATTCTACCAGGTTGGCATGTTGCGAATGAATCCCTGGTTGCTCATTCTTCTGTATCATGGTTTGGGCATTTCCTCCTCATATCAATCCCTAGATTTGAGCGAGTCACAGCTTGAATGCTTAGATTTGAACTTTTTTCACTATCAATCCAACCATATATAACACCCAAAACATCCCAAGTTTTGTAAACACCTGTACAACACCGAATCCTTACTTTGCCTTTGTTTTGGTCTCTTTTCAGCATAGTCTTAGATATTTATTGGAAAAAAATCCCAAAGCTCAATAATATCTGGTTTTACTCTAAGTGGAAACAAGATACTATTTTCAGCCAATGAAAATGCAAAAGTAAAACAAGCAAACTGAAGTGGACAGAAATGAGTAACTGCACAAGCGGATTAATATACAGTGTATATATGCCAGGAAACCCAAGATTTTACCATAAAAATTCGTTGGACCATGATTGTCAAAATATCTTACAGAAATATCTTCCCATGATCTATCCAGCAGCCACGCACATGTATATATATATGCACGTGAATATCTTGCACTTATCTCTACGTCCATTATTACTTCTATAAAAAATTATTAGCTATTTTTTTTAATCTTATTTAAAGGGGTCCTAGTTTATGGGTTCAATACAATTGATCATGATGATTATATGTTTCTTGATTATGCTATCTATGATTGAAATCTTTGAAAACAACAAGAGAATCATAATATAATATTAAAAAAAAATGAATGGGAATTAGGTGCACTTGTAAGTATAATAATTTTAATTTGTATCCATGTTGTGTGCTCACTAGTCAAATGATGTTAAGTCTAAGTAGCGAAGTGGTAGAGGAATGAATCATTACCAATATAAACTTATCTATTAAGAAGTAGATAATGCCCTCTTCTCGATGATTAATTAATAACTATTAATAACTTAGTACTTAAATGCTATAATATCAATTAATATATTATATTAATAAGTATTATGAAAAGTAATAAGATAATTAATCGTTTTAAGTTAATTAAATAAACGTGTCATTGGAATAACAATTTGCTTAGATAATAAAGTAAGTTCAATTGTTACCACAAATTGCAAGTAAATACAAATAGGAAAATTAAACAAAATAAATGTGTAGATACTTAGCTTTAATTTTGTTGTGGAAATATTTCTTCAAATGTCAAGAATCTATTTTTCAATACTTTATATCTTTCCTCTAGTAATGAAATAACTTGCACAAGAGAGAATTATAATAGGAAATATATTGCAAGCACTTGATAATAATAATTCACTTGGAGGGGGCAACCTTCAAAAGTAGGCCACTTTAAAGGGGCTACCTCCAGTAGTCTTTCATGATAACACAATACACAACACGTGATGTAAGTAGTTAGCCTTCACCTTTCATATATATCATACTTATGTCATTGATGTCACCTAGGCTAACCTAACTACTTGTATAATCAGACAACTTAATTAAGGGTTATACTCAATTGTAACTATACTCATTCACATTGTAGGTTAAGGGTGGTGCATATCCCACCCCTTAAAAGAAACATAATTTCCAATGTAGATATAGCTAAACGATAACTTCATCTTCCCATGCCACATGAGCTTCAATAAACAAATTCTTCTAGTTGATCTAATACTCCATAAATTTTATCGTTTACAAACTCCTAACGGGTGTCTAAAGAATTCCCATAGGTTGTAACTCTATACATGTATTGAAATCATGTGCTAATCAACATGCTACTTTATCCTAATATATGTGTCTTTTCCTTGTAATCCTTAGGACTAAAGAGCGTCTCTTGTTGGCACTACATGTGCTCTATTTCTATAAATTTTGGGTGTACCCTCAAAGAAAATGTGATGGGTGGTGCATGGCTAGTCCTACTAATAATTGAATTCATGATTATGATCTATTTTTTAAAGTAATTATTTTGACACATTCCAGTAAATTAACGAGTGCACATCTATAAGTGCTTGCATTATATCTAGTGGTGTAGAGACCTTTGAATTATTTTCTTTTCTTGATCCTCCTTCCACATCCACATTCATAATAAGTGCTAAGATCCTTAAAAAATGCTATAGATGTTGACTCACTTCTTCAAATGATCCAATTAAGTAGGTTATGGGGTTGTCCCTTTGCTTATGAGGATGGTATCTTATGGATTAACTCTTAGAGATATACCATTGTCCTTTCATTTATTACTTGATTATATACATTTCTCCTTCTTCCAAATGGCTCACTTTTATTTATCTTCCAAACTTCGGCACACTGGGAGGGTTTGAGCGGTCTGCAACTTGAGAAGTACATTTGAAGGTTGTTCTTTTCATGAACCTCGGCCCGGGCGGAGGTGGACTTCGGATGCTATCTTGTATTCACATTTTTTACAACTTCCCTCGCACGTGATTTATTTTTTGTTTATGGGAGATGGGAACAATTCTACTATATACAATTCCTCATTGACGGTGGACAAGAACAGAGTCGGTTCGTTCCTGCAAGTGGTTGTGGGAGATAGAGTCATCCCTGAAGGAGCCTACTTTGAAGTCGTGTTATCTTCTGCAAATGGAGAGGACCCAGGAGGAACCGGAGGAGGTAAGCAGTCTTCCAATGCCTCCCTTATCATTATGCCTAATTCAAAAATGAACGCAGTGTTTTCTGAGGAGTGTAATAGACTCAGAGATGTTGACATATTCTTGGTTGTACTCGACCCTTCCAAACTCCCCTCTAGAGGCTTCATGAATAATTGGTTATAGTCTGTTTGGGTTAATAAATTAGGGTTTCAGTTTAAATTATTTCGCATGGTTTAGAGGGGTCTCTTCATTATTTTCTTCAAAGATTCTAAAAGCCAAAAGGAAGTGCTTAAAAAGAATTATGGTCTATAGGCAAAGGGTGTTTTAGAGCTATTGGGTGGGAAACCAAAGCTATTCACAAGGAAATCCTCACCCTTTCATGCCCTAGATGGGTCTCAGTAAAAAATGTTCCCCCCATCATGTGGAAATGGCTTCCCAAAGCCCTTGAATCAATTGGTAACACTATTAGAATGGATAATTCCTCCACTCTACTCCCACATATGGATGTCAGACTTTTGGTTTCCATTAAACCAGGTAAATATATCTCGAATGAAATTAAAATAGAACTAGAAGATGAAGTTTTTGTGTGCCCTATAAAACTTCTGGGTGGAATCAATGCATATTTTCTCTACAAAAAGGAAGGGCATATTCATAGAAATTGCCATCTGCTTAAAAATAGGTCTCTTAAAACCTGTAAAGAAGGTTATGCCAAGGCCCTATCTAACCCCAAGACCATTATTCAATCGGAATCGAACTATAATTCCCATGAGTATACTTGGTCCTCTATAACACCAGATTTCACTCCCCCCTCCAAACCACCTCCAGCAGTAGTTACTTCCCAGAATGGGGAGAAGAAGTGCAACAATATGAAAGGGGCTCTTGATGGTTCCCCTTAGAAGAGATTTATCTCCAAACTTGATTCCCTCCAAGCTATAGTTAAAGATGCTTCTTGTGAGACCAATCCTCCCCCCCCCCTTCCCTGCATAGAGACCAATGAGAAGGATTCGATGGATCCTCAGTCCAAGCTGAGAACTTTGAATGCTCATTAGATTGTCTTGGAAAAACTCGAAAATCTTAGGAACACTCACAAAAGGATTGAGGCACTAATCAATGAATATGAAGTGGTAGCTATCCCTTCCAAGCTAGTGAATGACACATTGACTAATGCTTCCCTCAGCCCTAAAGTGGTGCACGCAATGGATGTTGAGAAGGGGATTTTGGGGGTTTCTACTTTAGAGAGGACCCCATTGCCTTTCTCACCAACCTTAGGACTTATTTCAAATGTGAAAGATGTTTCCTCCTCTCCACCTCTTAGCACCCCTTCCCAGGCACTGGTTAGAAATGAGGTAGGGGTGTGCCATAGTATTGAGGTAGACTTGGGAGGGGTAGGTTTACACTCAAACTATGATAAGATGGGGATTTTTTACTTTGAAGGCTCTGGGAGAGAAGAGGACAAGAGT
The DNA here is from genome assembly GCF_030272615.1 of Cryptomeria japonica. NCBI lineage: Eukaryota > Viridiplantae > Streptophyta > Pinopsida > Cupressales > Cupressaceae > Cryptomeria > Cryptomeria japonica. Next base: position 509,885,734 of record NC_081405.1, read on the forward strand.
ATAACTTGGGCCATTGTCCCATACTCAATAACACTTGAGAAGATCATTCTTGAGGAAGCCATGAAAGCTTACGGAGAAAAAAAAACCAAATCTAAACCACACAAAAGGAAAAAGGCTAACAAAAAGAAGACAACCCCACCCTCCCTAGGTGTTGAGAAAATATTTGAGTTTAAAAGACCAAGAGGTAGACCTAAGGGGTCAAGTGGGACTACATCTGGCCCATCTAGAAATAAAAAGAATTATCCTAAATTCTACAAGTCATTTAGAGTACCAATGGATATTTCCTCTTAGGTTGGATAGAGCTAAACTGTGTCTCATGGAATGTCAGGGGACTAGAGTCCCCTAATAGAAAGTATGTGGTTAAAAGATTCCTTAAACTATATAAGGATGTGGATATTCTAATGCTATAGGAAATTAAGGCAGTTTAGTTCACCCTCGAAATCAATCTTAAGTGCATATGGAGGGATGTCATTTCTTTCACTACCAATCACCCGAGGGGTAGAGGGGGATTGGCCATATTGATGAGAAAAAAATGGAGTGGGGCTATCTAGAGATGGGGCTCCTCCCCTTGCAAGAGGATGGTCTAGATGGTGTTTAAGGTACAAGAGAAAAAATTTGGGTTAGGGTCCATTTATGCCCTTAATGACTATAGAGAGAGAACAGAGCTTTGGAAGTGGATTGCTAGTTGGAAGAGATTCCCTAGGTTCTTGGTAGTGATTTCAATATGGTTGAGAGGCACTTAGATAAGCTTGGAGGGGGCACATTTGAATGAAAAGGGGGTGAGATATTCTACTGGTGCAGGATGATGAACAAAATCAAGCTTTTAGACCCCCTTGATGGGAAGAAAGATTAGAACAAGGACATCTAGTTCTCCTAGTGCAATTTTCAGCAAGGTCACAAGAGGATATACAATAGATTAGAAAGGTTTTATGCTAACAGAGAAGCAGTAAATTCAAGAGGAACAGAGTTGGGAGTAGCGTGAGGGTAATTCCATATACTCTCTCTGATCACCACCCGGTGCAAGCTATAATTTTAATGGGCAACCCCTCTATTGACTCCACCCCTAGGAGTTCTAATTTCTGTTTGAACTATAAACTATTGTTAGATGAGGATGTCAACCAAGCGGCCCTCATCATCAAACTATTCAATGACTGCAATAGGTAATTAACATCTGAGAGGGCCAGATGGAATCAAAATGTGGCAAGCTAGAGAACACTCTTCCAAATAGTAGGAAAAAAGAAATCCAAGGATTCTAGGAGGGTAGAATTTGCTCTCCATAATAGGCTGGCTGCAACTGAACTTGAGATCCAAGAAAACCCAGGTAGTGACAATGCCCAAGAGGCCTTATGGTAGGCTAATATGCTCTCAGGAGGGTGCAGAACTACAAAATCCAAGGTCTAAAAACCAGGGCTAGATTGAACTGGTTAGATCATGGTGACAAGGGTACCAAATTCTTCTTTAGTGTTTTGAAGAACAAGGAGGCTAAGGAGAGGATTGGAGGCATCTGAGATGAAGGTGTATTCATTAATGACTCATAAGGTTTCCTCAAATCTTTTGTGAAGTTCTATTCTGCCCTATTCAAGTTGGAGGATGGAGAACCCAACAAGGCCAAACTAAGAGACAAAATCAAGTCCATTGTATCAAATAAAGTGTGCAAAGAAGATGTGGACAATCTTAGCAAGGAAATCATAGTGCAGGAGATTAAGAATTCTATTTTTGCTCTTAATAATGATAGGGCCCCAGGCCCAAATGGGCTTACAGTGGAGTTTTTCAAGAAAAACCAAGAGTAGATTAGTGAGAATCTATGGAAAGTATACAAAGAAGCTTTTGATGCTAGAACTTTAGGGGAGGATATCAATAGTGGGATCATCAAACTCCTCCCCAAAGAGGGGGACAAATCCTTGGTCAAAAACTAGAGGCCAATCACCCTCCTCAATGTCTCATATAAGATACTAGCCAAACTTCTGGCCAGAAGATTGGAGGACATTCTGCCTAAGGTTTTAACACATACTCAAATAGACTTCGTCAAGGGGAGGTACATCCTAGAAAATATTCTTACTTGTTGGGAAGCTATGTTTTGGACCAAAGAATCCAAACAATAGCCTACCATATTACTCCTTGACTCTGAAAAGGCTTATGATAGGATAGAGTGGAGCTTTGTTTTTATGATGCTAGTAGAAGGGTTGGGGTTTCCTAGGGCCTTCTGTGGAATGGTAGAGACCCTTTTGACTAATGCCAATGCATTTATTGAAGTTAATGGTATCAGACCAGACAAGATTTCTCTCTCCAAATCCATCAGACAGGGGTGCCCATTAGCCCCTTCCTTATTTGTTATAGCTGCAGATGCTCTTCATTATCTACTGAGGAATGACTTTTTATCCAGAAGGACTCTAGGGGTACTCTTTCCTAATCAGGAGGAACTCTCTAATATTCAATTTTCTAATGATATTGTTATCCTACTAAAAATGGAGTAGAGCAACCTATCATCCCTAATGAACAAATTGGATATATTTTGTGGTGCCTCCGGGAGCAAGATTTCTCTATCCAAATATATCATGCTTGGTTGTGATAACAACCCTCTTGATTTAGTAAATACTCTCTAATATGGGGAGGCCCTGAGTTACAAACCAAGTACTTGAGGATCCCCTTCTCTGTCTATCCTAATACCAAGGAGATGTGGCAATGAATTAAAGGACAAATTGACAAGAAGATTAGGAAATGGGACAAGCACTACCTTTCATTCGCAGACAGAATACAGGTATGTCAGAATATTCTATCATCATTCAATATTTACTATACCTCAGCCTGGTTATTTAACAACTATCAATGGAACCACATTCAAACACAAGTTAGGAACTTCTTGTGGTCTAATGGCAAAGGGAATAAGAAGATGCATGTGGTTAAATGGAAATGGTGCACAATGAGTAATTCCAAAGAAGGACTAAGCCTTAAAGACCTCAAAGTGCAAGGGTTGTCTTTGGTGGCCAAATGGAACTTTAGGGCTCTAGAAGGGGAGGAGCCTTGTAAATTCCTCACTAAGCATAATATTTCTCAATTAGTACCTAAACAAGGCTCAATTTGGAGACATCTGCCTATCAATAATCTAGTAGTCGGTAGTTTTGTTGTCAAACCTAGGGGATCAACGATCTTCAAAACCCTATGGACGGCATGGGAAGAGGTTAGACACTTGATCTTTGATAATAGCATTATAAAAAAAGATGGTAAGATCTATGGGGAATGGTTGATTTGGTGGAACCTATTCCATAAGGGTAAACCCTTGGCTCTCATCCAGGGATGCTCAGCAAAACAATGGGTAGCAAGAGGAATCAATTACTTAAGTGATATTACCAGGGATAGGTATCTGATCTCTTGGTCTATGAATTGTGAGAAGTTCAAGATCCTCTAGTATCAATGGAGGACATACACTATACTTACCCATGCATACTCCACCCTCGACCTCCCCAACGAACAATAATTCAATGAACTAAGATGTATTCAATATAAATGGCCCAATGGGGCACAAATTACCAAAATTAAAGCAAAAGATATCTACTCACAACTGGTGGACAATAATGAAATCTTTGATCACTTGAACATTCGTTGGAATACTACCCATAGTGAATCCACTTGGCACAAACTCTTAAGTCTTCTTTGGATCAGTCCTGATGAGCCAAAATTTAAGTGCTTTCTTTAGTGCCTTCTACTGCATAGACTCTCTATTCCATGCTATGATGGATCTCCCAGCCTGTGTAAGTGTTGCAGGGTTTCTGAAATAGTGATGCATATTTTCTTTGATTTCTTTTTTGCAAAGGAGGTGTGGAAAATTTTTGGTGTTCTTATCAATTGTAATGTCTCTAGTTGGGAGTGTGTAATTGGTTATGTTTCAGTTCTACCAAAATATGTCAATCTCTTTTGGTTTGTACTCTCCTCAAAGATCTTGTGGTTGATTTGGAAAATTAGAAATAATGATGTATTTAAAGGCATTGAAAGAATCCTTACTGAGTCTCTCAGGAGGCTCATAACTCTAAATGTTTCCATGCAGGTAATAGTTGTGATGAGGATTTCTAAGAAAAAGTTTGAAAAGATACTAAGTGATGGGCATGAATCAATGTTTACCTAGGAGATATCCCATGGATTTACATGGAAAAGAACACCAGAAGATCGGTTCCACTTTGAGATTGGTCTCAATAATTTCATGGTGGAGCTAGAGAAGGAAAGCAAGGTGCAGTCCAAACCCATAGCAGCTCTTCCACTAGACACTATTATATTGAGTTCCTCTTTAGAGTTCCCTAAAGCCATTCTTCTTGCTAACCAAGTGCCCAGGAAGCCGATCTGGATGGAAGGGCAACTAGGATGGACCACGTGGATTGAGGAGGACATAGTACCCTAGTGCTCTTGATCAGCTATTGACTGAGGGTCACATTTTTTTGTTTTAAAGCTATCTTATATCTTGTTTACACTTGTTGTTTATAAAAAGATCTATGTAATTGTAAAGTGGAAAATTAGATCCTAGTGACTCCCCACCTAGGAGAGAAAGGAATCCACTAGGATGATTTTCACTTGGGAGGAACTTTACATTCAAAAGAGGGGTTGAATCCACTAGATCAAAATACAAGAGAGGCAAGGATCTAAATAGTAAGTGGATTGCAAGTTGTTGAAATGATTTACCCTCTTTTGTAAATGAGAAAGTTCACTTGCTGACTATGTGGAAAAGAGAGAGGAAATGAGTGAATGAGGTGCTACCTGTTCGATATCGTGCTATAGCTTCAGATCTGATCTAATTAAACTAGCGCAGGTCTACTTTGCAAATTTGGAGAAAATTCATCAGGATCATGGTGGGAATATACATGGTCCGCCATAAAATCCGCAAAATGAAAGGGTTCTTCCATCTCTATATGTGAAGACCAAACCTGTAATTACACTTGTGCACCTGCAACCTACACACATTAAAGAGAAGAAAGGGGGGGTTGTGGATAGGGGTTTGCCTCAGTCAAACCTTGGTTGAGGAATCAACCTAGAAAGAAAGTAATTTCAAATGCTTGAATGTAAACAATGGAGATGTATACCTTGTAGATTTGCAACTTGTTGATGATGATTGCTTTGCTTCTTGAATGTAATCACAAATGTTGTATGAAATGGCATGTAACATAACAAAACCCTATAACATACACATGCTTGCAAATTAATGTTGTAGTGTTGCCCCCATGGATGAATGAAGAATACTTGAATTCTTGATGATGACCTTGAAATCTTGTATCTTCTCCTTATGCTCTCTATCTGTTTATGTGCTATCCATCCATTGTCCTCTGTCCTCCTTGAATGAGGGTATTGAATTCCCTTTTATACATGCCTCGAGGATTAACTTTCAACCACCGAAGGTCGATGAAGAGGAATAACATACCCCGAAGACAAGAAGTGCATAGGAGACCGAGCAACCCACAAATAGGACCACCCTAGGAGATGGGGAAAAGGGTGCCATGCCACTGTCCTAGGGGGATAGGGGTGCCACGCCCTTGTCCTAGAGAGGACAAGGGCACCATGCCCCTTTCCTGCCCTATTTTGCGCCCCAGATAGTATACAGAGCAGCCACAAGACATAAAAGGATGAAGCGAGAAGGGGTGAAAATGCGGAAATAGGTCTCGGTTAAGGAAGGAGATGATGTCGCCAAGGTGAGGACCCCAAATGTGGTTAAAATTGTAGGGGTCACAATTTTATGACACTACATTTAGCCCCCACTTTAGCGGGAGTATGGCTTATGCCACTACTGCTGGTAAAGTAGGAGAAAAGAGAGACAAAGATGGGACATGTAGAGCAAAACCACAAGGAGCATATGACATCACTAATATCGAGGAACAAAAATCTCCCAATCTTAGGGTCTTAACTCATGCCAATAAATGCAAGAGCACACAAAACAAAAAGACACAAGACACACAAAACAAAGACAAAGCACAAAAAGACACACAACAAGAACAAGACACAAAATGACAAACTAACTAGCTGAAGAGATCTCAAGCTCAGATGTCTCAACAACTAATCAAGACACAAAGACCAATGCTATCGCATAAACACAAGCGATCACATAAAAGAGAAAAGTTGACATCATCCATAAACTATCAATAGTAAAACTATGAGTTCATGAGAGGAAGAAGAGAGAGAACATGAATACACACTTTGGTGATCCATGAGAAGAAAAGAGAAGGAGAAGGAAACCATGGACATCTTGCCCCTAAAAATAGGTGATCCTTGGAGAGGAGGACATGGAAAATCTCGCCCCTAGAGCTTGCCTAGGTGATCCATGTAAAGAGAGAGAGAGAGAGTGAGAACTCTGTTGGTTCCACCTAACCTCATGTGCATGTGTCCAAGTGAGGTTCAAAGTGCTTCATAGGATTCTACGCCCGAGTATGATACAACCTGTATAGAATGTATAGTACAAATGTCAAGAAAGGTGTGATATCTCGCTCTAAGAGACCATGCTCTGGTTCTAAGAATAATCACCCCGCATAAGAGAAAAGTGGCGTCATCTTTCTCTAAGAGACCATGCTCTAGTTCCGAGAATGACCCACTATACAAGATAAAAGTGATGAAATCTTTCTCTATGAGGTTTCCCTCTGGTTCCAAGAATGTCTCACTATACAAGACAAGAAAAAGTGAAGACATCTCGCTCTAAGAAACTGTGCTCCGGTTCTGAGAATGACCCGTTGTACAAAAAGTGACAACATCTTGCTCTAAGAGGTTTTCCTCTAGTTCCAATAATGTCCCACTATTCAATGCACGAGAGAAGTATAGTACAAATGAGTAGTGTGGGTGCCCCCCCTTAAGATGTCAACATAGGTTGATGTTTATATCTTAAGGAAATAAGAACAAGGATACCTACCTTCATCACAAAGAAGATATATGCTATGCAACAATGTCATAAATCCAAGCAAGAGAGGGAATACTCTTCAAGCAAGGATACGATAGTTGAAAAGAGATTTCTTGATGTAAGTGTAAAGGTGATCCTTGGAGGAGAAGAGATATTTGTTCAAAATGACATCTACCCCCAAGAGGAATTGTCTTACACAAATATAACAACTTCTGGAACAAGAAAAGGAAAGAACAAGAATGCAATATTTCCTCCTATTTCTAGGTGAAAGGGATTCTTGATGAGGGATGACTCACTTTTAGCCCCTAGAGGGATTGGTGAATCTATCATAGATGTACAGTACCAAGTGTAAAAGAGGTTGTAGTCAAGGATTAGCACTTCTTATATAAGAGAAAATCCTTAAGCCAATAACCAACAATTCTTCACAAGGAATGACATCAAGTAATAGAACTCACACCATCCACTTAATAGGGAAAAGTGGATCCCTAGAGAAAGAGAGAGAGAAGGATCATTTCCCCCAAAGCTAATGGACAATGAGAAGAGCTTACACAATCTACTAGAGAGAGATTAAACATAAGAAAATGTGCAATGAACAGACATGAACACATGCAAGAAAAGACATTAGTAAATGTAAAATACACATCTCAAGAAGTGGTAATCTTTGAAAAGAAGAAAGAATAAGCATCATATATTCCCTAAGGGAGATTAGTCATAAAATCACACCATTGTAAGAAATGATAATCACATATAAAAAATGCAACTCCTAAAGGAAATAATGATGCAAGGGAAAGGAATGAAAATCCTTTCCTCCCAAGTGAGGAAAACAAGGAGAAACATTACACATTTTCTGATGGTGATTAGTTTCAAGTGATATGTCATCCTAGTGGAACAAATCCTCTCAAGAAAAGGAGACATACCTCCCAAGAGATCATTCCCTGCTAAGGGGAATATCATACTTGCAAATAATTGAAACCATAGAAGAGGTAGGATTTCCAAGAGAATGAGGGAAAGAGAAGAAGTGTAGTACTCATTAAAGATGCCCCTCTCCAAGAAAAGAGGGAAACCAAAGAGAAATTATATGCTCGCATAATAATAACCATATGCAAGAAAAGAGATCTAATAATGAATGATGCACAAAGATAGAGATAAATGTATAGAAAGAAGAAGAAAAATGGACTTCATGTTGCTGCCCCAAAGTATCTTAAAGTGAAACAATGCCACCACTAATGATAAAGAGCCCCCGTGAAATGGGATAATTATGATATAGGATGAAGAGAAACATGAAGGGAAAGGAAGTACTAAGGCACAATGTTTTTACCAAGAAAGATAGCTAGATATTCTGTGAGACAAATGTGTGTAAGATCATATTGTAGTTGAACAAATTTCTTAAATGCATAACATTTTCCAATAGAATGTGAATATAAATCATGAAAAATGAAATATTCAATACATTTCACTTGCTTAAAATTTTTGTTTCTATTTTGAGGAGGAAAGGAAATGTTCTTGTCATATTTCAATCTCCATTAGATTCTTGCAGCTAATATGTCAGAATGGTAAATATCATCTTCCCATGAAGAAGAAGGTTTGTTAGAAGAAGGAGTTTCATTATCCACAATTCTAATTTTGCCACTATCAATGCCATCTTGAATAGATTTTTGAAAATCAAGGCAATCATCAGCATTATGGTCATGGGTTTGATGAAATGAACAAAAAGGACGCTTTGAAGAAGAAGCATTCTTGTGGGCTCTCTTGATTTGTTTTTTTTTTAAGGTAATCTTGGAAGTTTTGAAGTCTAAGGAATTCATCCATAGAAAGAGGGGTACCACTTCCTAGGCCTCTTGTAGTAGTTTGTGTAGGAGGGTTTATAGGGACACAAATTCCATGCTCAAATTTCCCAATTCCTTGTCCTTTAAAACCTTGTTTTGTGATTATATGAAAGCCACAACTATAAGAATGTTGCAATTGACTAGATGGAGGAATAGAATCATGAATTTCTTTGAAATATGATGTGTAAGAAGGTAGAAAAGGATTTGTAGATGAAGGAGGAGTATCATGTGGAATGAGAATCTCTTTACCTTTATCAAGCTCATCATTTTTGGAAGATTGGGAAAGAATGTCTTCATCATTCAAAAGCTCATTGTTAGTGATTTCTATGTGCGGGGAAAGGTCATGAATAAAATGCATGAAATCATCCTCCCTACATAGACTTTGATGTTGAAGATAGGTCCTAGGAGAATAAGGAGGATCTAAAGATGTAAGAATGTTGATGTTGTCATATTGCCCCCCTTTCTCAAGGGTGTGTGTAGAAGAAGAAGATGGATCCATATTACATTCCAATGCTTGCTCTCTTGTAGAAAGATCATTGGGTAAAGCATTAGATCTCATTTCTTTCACACAAGATACCCTAGGAGAGGTACAAGGGTTAGGATCTCTAGGTTTAGGATCTACAAAAGCCTTAAGGTGATTAACATAGGAAATGCATTTTGTTAACAACATCACCATAATGCAACAAAAATGATACATGAAAGTTTTGAGATCAAATTGAAAAGAAAATAATTTGGAAATCCTAACAACACAATATGACCAAGTTCTATGAATGAAAAGAAGCAACATGAAATGAAAGAAACCCTTATCCAACACATGATTGTAATAAATATATGTGAAAATCAACATAATCATATGTGAAAAAGCAAGTAAATCCAATTTATTAATTGCCATTGAGAGTCTCTTAATTAAAATATGGAAAAAGAGATTTAAAACTAGGACCTTTTTATGAAAATTAATTTAAAATTTGAATTTGATGAAATTTGAATTTGTGTTCGACCTTAGAGAGTGTTAAAATTGATAAAATATGCCGATTTTCTAAATTTGAGTAGAAAAATACAGTCAATTTCATCTCCCAAAATTTAGGGAAAAAAGTTGAGCACCGTGGTGGGAACGCACATGGTCCAACCAATTTTTTTAAAAATTTTCAGGGATGGTAGAGATTATGAGTTTAATGTGGAATAAAAAAAATAGCGGATTTGGAGATGTCTAGATCGGTCAAAATTGCAGTCAAAGGTTGAAAATGAAAACATCTTAAAAATTAGAGTTTTATGATTTAACCACTGAATTTTCAGATTAAGGAGACAGATTTGAATTTCAATTTTGAAATAGAAATCAGATCTGAAACAAGCAATTAAAATTTTACACTTCACAAGCTTAATTTTCTCAAAATGAAAAATTAGGGTTTTTATGCAATTAACCTCTAAAATTTGAAATTCAAATTGCAATTAATCAGATCTAAGAATGAGAAATTAGAATTAATGTGTAAGACGTTAGGTTCACCAAAATGTAAAGTGAAAAATTGGATCCTAGTGACTCCCCACCTTGGAGAAAGAAAGGAAGCCGCTAGGATGATTTTCACTTGGGAGGAACTTTACATTCAAAAGAGGGGCTGAATCCACTAGATCCCAATCCAAGAGAGGCAAGGATTGGAATACTCAGTGGATTGCAAGTGGTTGAAATTATTTACCCCCTTTTGTAAATGAGAAAGTTGACTTGTTGACTATGTGGAAAAGAGAGGAAATAAATGAAGTGAGGTGCTACTAGTTCAATATCGTGTTGTAACTTTGGATATGAGATAATTAAACTGACAGAGACATGCCCTGTAAATTTGGATAAAATTCATTGAGATAGTGGCGGGAATGTACATGGTCCACCACAAAATTCATGAAACGAAAAGTGTTCTTTTGTCTCTGCAAATGAAGCCCAAACCTGCAATTACAGCTACACACCTACAACCTACACATAGAAAAGAGAAGAAAGGGGGGTTGTGGATAGGGGTTTGCCTTAGTCAAATCCTGATTGAGGAATCAACCTAGAAAGAAATTAATTGCAAATGCTTGAATGTAAACAATGGAGATGTATACCTTGTAGATCTGCAACTTGTTGATGATGATTGCTTTGCTTCTTAAATGCAATCACAAATGTTGTATGAAATGACATGTAACATGACAAAACCCTAACACATACACATGCTTGCAAATGAATGTTGTAATGTTTCTCCCATGGATGAATGAAGAAGACTTGAATGCTTGATGATGACCTTGAAATCTTGTATCTTCTCCTTATGCTCTCTATCTATCTATGCGCTATCCATTTGTTGTCATTTGTCCTCCTTGAATGAGGGTATTGAATTCCCTTTTATACATGCCTCAAGGATTAACTTTCAACCACCGAAGGCCAACAAAGAGGAATAACAAACCCCAAAGACAAGAAGTGCATAGGAGATCGGGCAACCCACAAATAGGACCACCCTAGGAGATGGGGATAGGGGCACCATGCCACTATCCTAGGGTGACAAGGGTGCCATGCCCTTTTCCTAGGGGGACAAGGGTGCCACACCCCTATCCTGCCCTATTTTGGTCCCCAGACAAGATACAGAGCAACCACAAGACATAAAGGAGGAAGGGAGAAGGGGTGAAAATGCGGAAATAGGTCTTGGTTAAGGAAGGAGATGTTGTTTCCAAGGTGAGGACCACAAATATGGTTAAAATTTTAGGGGTCGCAATTTTATGACACTACAGTAATGCTGATTTTGCTATTGTTCGGGTTTTTTGGAAAGGTAACCTAGCAAGCCTTATGAAAAAATTCTCTCTGTGATGTATCTACTTTATCTTTAATAGAAAACAATGGCTCACTTTTTTATCTACAAAAGACTGCATTAGATCTAAAGGTCTATAAGAGCCTAGCCCATAATCTACATCCATTTAGTGGCAAGATCTTAATATTGTGTAGGAATTATTTCCCCAAACTCTATTTTGAAGTCCCACCATAATGCTATTAAAATAGTGTTTCTATTAACTTATTCAAAATTATAGATTCCTAAAATTTATTCTCATATTTTTATTATCATCACGCCAAGATTATCAAGTACATGTTTTTCTATTTATTAAATAAATATTGTTTCTTGAATAATCTATTCAATCATTTGTCTAGTATTTTTTTTATGTTTATAAGCATGGGAAAGGGCTTGGACCCAATATAAAAATTAGTTAAACTGGAAAGAAAGAAGATTATCATGCGAGATGAGACTACAAATCATTACAAAATAGAGAAAATAGCACATGTGATAAAAAATAATAGTAGAGGGCCAAAGAAGAAATCAAAACAACTAATTAGTAATTTTTCTTAAACACCTTATAGCTTCAAATTTAGTGTTGAGTAAATTAATACAAATTATAGTATCCCCCTTAGCACTTTCCTTTATAGCTTTACCGTTTGTCTCCAACCTCTTGTCTCTTGTTTTGATAGCAATCCCTTCATTCAACCTGGTATCTCTATTATTTAGATTCCTATTAGTGTCAATTAGAGTAACAACCTTAGGACTTTTGTTCTAGTCTTTAGTATTTATATTGTCCTCTTGCCACTGAGCTCTAATTTTGTTAGCAAGTCCCTCGTAAATTTTGGTGGTGTTATTTATATTCTTATCCTTTTTCTAGTGTTAGTTTTAAATAGATTTCAACTATTTAATTAACCAATCTAACATTTCTTCCAATATTAACTAAATTACCTTTAGTTATTGGATTAATTTAATATATAGCCTTTCTTTCAAAATTACAAACTTAATTTTATAAATAAATAAGAATTAATTAAATTTAATCATTTCCCTAACATTATTCATAAATAATATACATACACCATGGTTTATTTAATTCCTCTAAAATATTTCTCATCATTTTTTATTAAAGATAAAATGGGTTTTATAGAGACCCAAAACCCAGATACAAATACAGAAAAATCAAAAGATCAACAATAAAGTCTAGAAACAACAACCAACCAGAAGCAAAATAGGGGCAAAACCCCACAAAGATTTGCAAAAATACTAACAATAAAGCATTGAGAAAACCAAAAAAACTAAACTAAAGCTCCTAAAAGCTCCTGATTTTTCTCAATAAAGTTTTTTATTAATGTCTTCCAACTCCTCGATGACGCTCCTCGTGGTACTTTTCTTCTGAATCCTACTCCCGGTCCTCATAGAAAGCTATGTAGAAGCCTTCACTTGCAGAATACTATTGAGCGGTTGAACTTGATGGATTTTCATTTTTTCATTAAACTTTTTGAGGCCTTCCACACTATTATTCATTGTTTTTTTGTTGATCTCGACCAAATTCCTGAGACTTTCCTTAATGTCTGCCAATTCTTTCTCCAAGTTGGCTATTCTGGATTCATACTTTGTTTTCATTACCTTCACATCTTTAATTAATTTATGGGTCATTTTTAGGAGCTTATCATTTTTATTGTACATCGGGGTCTCTGTGAAAGTATTAATAATTTTAGATATTCCATGTCTAATGACTCGAATTTCACTAATGACCCAGTGAAAACATAATTTCAGATATTCCATGTCCATCAAATCCCTTTTACTATTATCTGGGTCCCCCTGGTCGAGGTTTAGGGGAATATCCAACTTGATCTCCTTATCCTCTTTTTCGTTAAGATCCCCAGACATCCCAACCTTTTTCTTTTTAGGGATTTTAATGCCCATATCCTGGGGGAGAGGGGTTTTGTGCTTCTTAGCTTTCTTTATAGAGGGGGGTTTATTCTTCTTACTATTGTTAGTTCCCCGAGTGACCTTTGAGGGGGGACCCTCATCCTTGAAGGGCTATTACTCAGAATCATCTTCTAACACCTTAAGGTCATGCCAATCCATAACCATCTTAACCGACATAATATCATCCTCAATTTTAGTATCAAACACAACATGCACATCATGACCAGTCAAGGAATTGAGGTTACTTTCACATTTGAGGGCCAGTGAGGACTTAACTTCATTTCTTTTGGAATATTCCATCAAAAGAAGGATAAGGCCCTCATTAAGAATAGGGTTTTCACAGATCTTTGCATGATTGGAAAGACTATGCTCCAAATAAGACAACAAATAAAATGGAATAGAAATTTTCCTATCATGTCTATAATTGTTCAAAATAGTAAAATGATAGGAAAATATACTAACATAGAATCCATACAAGGTAATGTACCTCATAATCACCTCCGCTACATCAGCCCATAGTTTCATCAAGCCCTTTCTGTTGTATCCCCCATTAGTTGTTTTCCTAACCATCTCTTTCACTCTGCTTATCAAAGAAAATAGAGAGGGCTTCCTCTGTCACCTTGTGTTCTCTGTAGAAAATTTACCCCTCCATTTGTAATTTGGTAATACCTACGATAAGCTCCTCATCGAATCTAAATTCCACACCATAGGTACTAGGAATGCCATTATTCTAGCCATTAACAAACCCTTCCATCCTTTGGGATCATGACCATGTAGTTTTTTAAATGAATGGAACAAGACTACAATCCATAATATTAGTCCATAATTACTTATTTTGTTCCCACTTATGATACAAGGTCGGTTCAAGCTTGTTTTTATCTCCCCCCATGTTCAAACTACCCTTGCCAATTTGGAGAATTACTGTCTCTAAACTAGACCAAAACTAGAAGACACTAAACCAAGAAACCAAGAATAATCTAGAAGGCCTAGTATTATGATGATACCAATTATTGCTGTGAGTGGCTTTACACATGTGAAAATACTGCATCATTAAAATTTGGTCATTGAGAATCCACAAGACTTGCAGCATCCTTTCATACCAGTTCACACAATTGCATCAGGAAAGTTTCCCATTCCCTCCACCATTTTATTTTCTCATAACCCACACCCAAGTTATCTAGCTAGTTCGCAAGCTAATTACCTTCCCAAAAAACATGCATGATTCGGACTTTGTCCAGCTTAGAAATCATGTCAAGGCAATCCTGGATTAGGTGTTTAATTGTCCAGCTAGGCTTCGTATGATTAGTTAGATAATTAATAATGTTCAGGGAGTCACCTTTGAGCCATACCTTATTTTCATATCCTCGGAAAGCAAGTTGGAGCCCAAGATAAGTTTTGTTTTCCTCAGTAAAGTGGTTTGTCTAAGTACCCAATGGGATTTCCACTGTTGAGACAAGCCTACCATTGTAATCATGAGAAACTCCCCCACAACCTATCAACCCAGGATTTCCTTTAGCCGCCCTGTCAACATTAATTTTAATTCACCCTCTAGGGGGTACAACCCAAGTGATATTTTGGTTCGGTCTTCTCAAGCTTAATAGTTGGTTTAGAAATATCCCAATTGGTATACCATCTGTTAATGATCTCCCAGTCTGATGTCAAGGTAGGGATTGAGGGAGCAAGCTAGCAGAATGAATAGGAGGAGACAAAATTTTCCTCAATGGAATTTTGAATTCGATGAGACATGGAGAAAGAAAAAGATTATTTGTCCCTAAAAATATGATTGTTCTTTTCCTTCCAGATACCCCAAGCAATGTGGGAAAGCATGAAGTTCCACAAAATAATAAGAGGCGGGTTATCAAAAGGGAATCTCCATTGAAGCCAGCAATCTAAGAGGCAAATAGGGAAACACGACATAACCCCCCAAAGATCAAAAAAATTAGGACCATATATCCTGGGAAAAACCACAATGAATCAATAGATGAGAGACATTCTCAACATTTTCTTTACACAAGAAGCATCTATTGGGGATCAACATTCCACACTTGCACAAATTATCAATAGAAATCACTTTATTTTGCATGAGGAGCCAGAAAAAAATATTAATCTTGGGCACTTGAAGATGATTCCAGAGGTGGGACCAAAAAGGAGCAGGAGCACAAGTTAATTTTAAATAATCATTTGCATATTTGTTTGCCACTTTAATTAAAATGATCTTGAATGCATTCTAATACATGGATTAAAAGTGTACAAGGTTCCAAAAATATTATTTTTAATCTCTACCTTTCATCAAGATTTGACCAAATGCACATCCTCTACTCCTCAATCCTTTCCCTAATCACGTATACAAATAACAAGATGTCATTTATCATCTTCTCCTTATTCTCTACATGAGGACCAACTATAATCCTCCATATTACAATATATAATTTCATTCATCCATCCAACCTATCCAAAATCTATAAATTTATTGATTCATAAACCATTTTTTAATAAGTAGATTAGATGCAATAAGGTTGAGATAAAGAACTAGGTAATTACATTCAACTTCAACCATAAATTAATCATTTGGAATACAACAATTACATCATCAAAGGTTTTTGTTTTAAGAAGTGATTACTTTGTTGGAAACTTGACTTATATTGAGTTGTATTTTTGTTGATGTCATCCTTTCTAGTGTTGTCATTGATGTCAAATGGTCTAGAAGTAAGTGTTCAAATGTTGTTGTCTGGTCTAGTGGTGATGTTGAGTAAGTATGAGGTATTTTTGGAAGGTTGGTGTAGTGGAAGTTTCAATATGCAGAAAATAATACTTATATACATGAAAGAGTATTTAATGTCTCAATTAAATAATATTTTGCATTCCTCCGATTTGTGAAGATCATAGCTTGTGGTTTCGGATATAATCTTTATGATATGCTTATATTGCATTATCAAGGTTTTAGGTCCTCTATTGTTTTGATGGTAGATTTAGTTGTTGTTATTTTTGACAATGAGATTGTCTATCAGAACTGGTCCAAATAATTCTTAGTGGTTCTTATTGGAGTTGAGGAAAAATCAACTCTACAGCTCCCAAAGATCACCTGCATGCAAACCTATCACAGAAAGAGACAAGCAAAAAAACTATGGAGGCCAGAATTTAGAGATCCAGAAAAGAGGATTCATATTGATTGTGCAACAAGAATGCAATTCAATAATTAGAGTTTTTATGAAAATACAAAGAGAGAATCCTTATAAAAGGATACTCCAAACCCTAAAGGTGAAAGCCCTAAAGAATTATAAGATTCCTAAGTTTAGCTTAAGCATAGAGTATAATAGACTAATAATTAAATAAATAATTATTAGCCAGTAAAAGATTACTCTAACACCCCCCCCTTAAGATGAACTTAGGGAGTAGCTAAAAAACAACTAAGGACTTAAAAAGCATCTAAAAAAATGCATGAAAGCAACAATGGGTCCCGACAACTAGGCCTGATGAGGTACCCAAGTACAATAAAATATTTGTAAAGTGGAGAAAAAGGAGAAAAACCTATGGGAACAAAAATCCTCTCCAAGAAGAGATGAAAGCTCAAGTGAAGGACTAAGAAGCCTCAAAACAAGAGTGTTCCAGAAGATAGGAACAAAAAAAGCATGAAGAACACCACTGAAGCATGAAATAGCTGCAAACACTGTCAAAGAATAATTGTTGATCTAAAGAACCTCCTCTAAAATAGAATATGACTAGGTAGAGAAGACTATAATCTACATGAGTTCCCTCAAACGACACTACTGTAATCAAATAGAAAACAAAGGCAAACAACTGAACTCGAAGATACAGATGGCATGAAACACCAAATTTTGAAGAGCTGATCAATCAAACCAAGGAAGCATTAAAACAACAGGAAAAACCTCCCCATAATGCTGAAAAGGGAGAGGGATAGGTACACTAAAAAGAACGACCAATAAGAATTGCATGACGAAGAACCAGGAACATCAAAGGTGCAGAGAAAGTACATAGTGTCATGGAAGGAACACTCACTTGAAAAACATCATGAGGCTAATGTTGTGGAAGGAAAACTCAAGTGAAACATTTTGATGGAAAAAAAGGCAAACATCAACCCCCCCATGACAATAAAACTCATATGAATGGAAAGAACACAAAACAAGATTTCCAACGATATAAAGTTTTTGAAAAATGGAGTTTGGATGCTCAAGTTATGTCTCCCGAAGTGCAAAAAAGAACCTTTGGCTTTGATAGAAAAAAACACCATCAAAAAAGAAAAATAAAAAATTCAAACCTCCAAATCTAGATAGGTCTTGGAAAGAGCTTTCCGATGATATAAGGTTTTTCAAAAAATGACTTCGTTCGCCCAAGTTAAGGAAAAAAAACCATTAGCCTGTAAAAAAACCCGTCAAGAAATCCCCCCCCTGCTAGTGGCAGGGAGGTGGTGTATGGGTGGTGGCCAGGCAAAGGGTAGCCATCCAAAGGGTTGATAGGGGTGGCTAGGTAGAGTAGGTGATGGCAACTAGGCTAGGCTTCAAAGCACATTGTGGTAGTTGGGCTAGGCGGCGGAGCAGCAGTGGCAGGCGACAGGCTGGTCATTGGCGGCAGGCGGTTCACGAGGGCGACGACAATTGGCAGCTCCCAGCAAGCGGTTGTTTAAAGACCGCCATAGTAACCGACGGGTTACTATGACCACCATGGGAGCTGGCGGTGAAAAGACCACCATGGAAACCTTGAGGCTGGCCTCGGTGGGTTACAGACCATCAATGGCTTGGTTGTGACTGGTTCGGCCTAGGCAAGCCATAAAACTACCAAAACATATATTTTTTTTACTCAATCTACATGCCTAAGGTCATACCGCTTGGGGCCTAAAATTTGTTTTGCCTCTCGAAGACCTGACACCAAAATATATCGGATTTTATATCAAAATTTGTGAAAACAACCTCTTGAATCCAACCGTGAGGTCCTTTTGGCACCAAAATGTACCAAAAAATCAGCTACACCCAGAAATGGAAAAAATCAACTGCACAAACCCCCAAATACATAGATCTGAAGAACAAGGCCTTAAATATCTCATGAAGAGAATAGGAGCATGTAGATTTGGAGCTTTGATACCATATTGGAGTTGAGGAAAAATCAACTCTATAGCTCCCAAAGATCACCTGCATGCAAAACTGTCACAGAAGTAGAGAAGCAAAAAAGCTATGGAGGCCAGAATTCAGAGATCCAGAAAAGAGGATTCATATTGATTGTGCAACAAGAATGCAATTCAATAATTATAGTTGTTATGAAAATCCAAAGAGAGAATCCTTATAAAAGGATACTCGAAACCCTAAAGGTGAAAACCCTAAAGAATTATAAGATTCCTAAGCTTAGCTTAAGTATAGAGTATAATAGACTAATAATTAAATAAATAATTATTAGCTAATAAAAGATTACTCTAACAGTTCTTGAATATGTGGATTGAAGTGTTGCAATTAGAGGACATGTTTATTTGGTTTGTGAAGTGTTTTAGTTCAGTTCTCTAGTGCTAGTTTGATTGGTAAGAGAATTTATGTTGTTATGTGTTTGGTATGCTTAGTTGTGTTGAATTTTGGTTGATTAAGTTGGTGTATTTTTACTGGATCATGGTATTTTGGTCTAGATATGTAGTGGATCTTGAGTTTTTATGCTGATATGAGTCTCACTATGGTTTGTGTAGATCTACATTGTGTATTTTACATTGGAGGATGTGTTTGGATTGATTAGTTAACGTGCTTTATTGTTTATCTACATGTTTCTATTGATGTTGACCTTAGAGAATGTGTTAGTGTGTGTGGTTTGTTGGAATCATTTTAGAAAGATGTTTTGTGATGTGTTTGGGTTCCCATTATCTCCTAGAGTGGACTACATAATGTGTTATTGGTCCAGGTGGCCCAATTTATGTAATCTTGTATATTATGTCTGTGGTCGACCTAGTTTAAGGTTTTAATGAATGATCTTGTATATATAGATGTGTGGGTGTATGAGTTATGTATGGAATGTGAGTGAATTTATGTGAAGTAGATGTAAATTACATGCAAGTAGATTTGGTGTGATTTGGTTTGTGAAGAGCTTTGATGATAATATCTTCAATGTCATAGTGTTTTGAGACAGTGTTTGATGTCAGATGTGTTTGCCATAATATTGGTCACTTGACACAGTGGTTCAAGTACAATTTTATGATTAAGAGATCTTGTTCATTTCAATTCATCTATTCCCTATACTTACTAAAAAGCAATGTGTTCCTTTTGGCAACTTGTGTAGTTCTTTGTATCTTTCCCTTAGATAGTGAGTCTTAGTAATGCAAGTCCTTTGTATCTTTCCCTAAGGTTGTGCACCTTAGTCTTGCAACTATAATCAGGTGCACTGAGATCCTTAGCCTTGAGCCTAAAACATTGTAATCAAATATTCATATTGTGAGTGTGATTCTCACTGTGGTTTTTCCCTGTTTAGGATTGTCCACATAAATCTGATGTTCATGTGTTAATTTTGCTTTGTACTTTCATGTTTCATAAAAGTTTTACCAATAAGTTAATTGTGGTTTAAATTTTAAAAGATCAAAAGAAAATTACTTTAAAGGTTAGGTCTAGTCCCCCCCCTCCTTTGTTGGTATTATGGATGTTTTGCATTGGTTTTTTCATTGATGTCAACACTTATCCTTTGCGAGATCTTTGGTTATGTTCACCGGCATGTTCAATGACTTATGCACAATCACTGGTATCTGGTTCACCAGTAGGTTATATTGTTCACCAGCACTGAGGATGATCTGTTATCATCTGGAAATTACTTGGTTATGTTGAAGACATCATTTGGACACTTGGTTTTGGTGATTTGGTTATTGGTCTAATCAAGTTTGCATTTGTTGTTACCAGCAAATAGGTCTAGGTTATGGACCGGCAAGCGTTATTAATTCCAGATCAGCACGACACGTTATGCAGATGTTTTATTGATTGGTTATTATTGTAAATGAATTGAGCCGACATGATACATCGCATATTGATTCATTTGTAATTGATTTAATTTTAATATTCTTAGTGAGCCGACCTACACATTTGGTCTTAGGTTTTGGTATATATGTAAGATGTCATTTGTGAGATTAGGAAAGAAGGTGTGAAAGGGATTGTAATAAAGTATATGAAAATATAAGCAGAGCTATACATGTAGACATCATTTGAATATTCAAGGAAGGTATGAAGAAGACAATCAGAGCTTAACCGATATTGAATCCAGCATATGAAGATGCTATTTTGAGTAGTACATTATCATTGGATTTAACCATCCAATTGTACTCAGTGTGACTCCCATTTTGTGATTGAGCTGTGAGCTCTAAGCAGTTGGCCTTTCTGCATGTGCAGACCCCATTTGTGCACACATACTATATGCAGTAGTATCATCTGATTGTGGGTAAGGATTCCCACTGTGTTTTTTCCCCTTCCAGGGTTTCCACATACAAATCTATGTGTTATGTGTTGTGGATGTTATTTGTATTTCTGTTTCATACATTAAACTTTATCGGTACTGTTATTAACTATTAAACTATCTACCAACATTAAGTTTGGTTAAGTTATTTTTGGGTTGAAATTAATAAGACAACTGATTCACCCCCCCCTCTCAATTTCCTGTGGGTCCTAACAATTGGTATTAGAGATAAGCTCTCTTTTTGTAGAAGTTTAATAGCTTGAGGAGATTCTATGGTAACTAACTATTTCAGGAATGACAGTCTGAAGCTTGATGGAACTAACTATGGTATATGGAAGATCAGAATGGAGACACATTTGAATTGCATTGGAAAAGACATATGGGATGTTACAAAGAATGGATATGTTGGTCCTACACAAAGTCAACCTAATCCACCAACCTTGGCTAAAGATTAGGAGAATGATTGCAAAGCAAGAGAAGCACTTTTGAGCGCATTGTCAGATCAGCAAATCATGGGATTATCAGACTGATCTACTACTAAAGCTATTTGGGATAAATTGGAGACATTGAATGAAGGTGATACCACTGTCAAAATGGCAAAACTGGAATGCTTCCGGGTCAAGTATGAAAATCTGAAAATGGAAGAAGATGAAAGGATTTCTGCTTTTATGGAAAGAGTTAATGAAATTGTTTTGGCTATACAATGGTGTGGAGGATCCTTAAGTGAAGATGAAATTGTTTCTAAAGTTTTAAGAGAATTGCCACCAGCATACAAAATGAAAGTAACTGCTATTAATGAATTGAGAACAATGCCTAATACATCATTATCTAGAGATACTTGGGTTGGAAAACTTTCAGCTTTTGAACTTGAGGTATATGGTCCTGTTGCTACAATTAAGATAGATTTGGCTTTCAAAGCTTCATCATCTGCATCATCATCATCATCATCTGAAAAATCTGATTGGAAAGCACTCTATGCTAGAGAACTTGAAGAAATCAGAAGAGAGAATGAAGAACTTGAAGAGCTTGAAGCACTATTTGCAAGGAAAATGCCTAAAGGTCCAGTTGGAAGTAATTATGAAGGAAAAGCATCATTTAAATGTTTTAACTGCAATAAAATTGGTCATATGGCATCTAGGTGTCCTGATAGACATGCAAGATTGAAAGAAGAAGCTAAAAGAACATATAAGACTAACCCTGAATATCAGAGATACAGATTTAAGAAGAATAGAGACAAATCATGTTACTATGTTGATGAAGGAGTTACTGATGATTCTGATGAGGAACCGGCAGACAATGGATGGGCTTTTGTTGCAATAACAGAAGATCAACTGACATCTACTATTCAACCGGTAGAGCAGGCCCTGGCAGCTAAAATTGAAGAAAAGGATGAATGGATCATTGATTCAAGATGTTCACATCATATGACTAGTGATAAAAGTAAATTCTTAACCTTTCAGGAATACAATGGAGGTCTAGTAAGATTTGGGGATGATAAAGCTTGTTTGATCATAGGAAAAGGAACTATATCTTTTGATGGTAAGCACAATACTGATAATGTTTATTATGTTGAAGGTTTGAAGCATAATCTTTTGAGTGTAGGTCAATTAGTTGAAAAAGGATTTCAGTTACAATTCAAGAATGGTAAATGCAAAATCATGAATAGAACTGGTTTGGAAATTGCAACCGGTAATCAGACTAGAGGTAATATCTTTCATTTGAATAACAATGAGAAGACATGCTTGATTGCACATATTGATGAAAGTTGGTTATGGCATAAAAGAATTTGTTATGTAAATTTTGATTGCATTGTGAAAATAAGTACAACTAAGGCAGTATGGGATTTACCTAAGATTGTTAAACCTCACAATCCAGTATGTAAGGAATGTCAATTTGGAAAACAAGTTAGAGCAACTTTTAAGAGTATTCTAGATAAATCCAATAATGTTCTTGACTTAATTCATACTTATTTATGTGGTCCAGAAAGAACTAGAAGTTTACAAGGAGATAGATATTTTATGCTAATCATTGATGATTATTCTAGAATGTGTTGGGTTACTTTTATTAGGGAGAAATCAGAATCTTTTGGGAAATTCAAACTATTCAAGGTCATGGTAGAGAATAAAACCGGTAAGAAAATCAAATGTTTGAGATTAGATCAAGGAGGTGAATTCACATCTAATGAATTTAATACATTTTGTGAAGTGAATGGAATCTGAAGACAATTATCAACACCTCGGACACCCCAGCACAATGGAGTTGTGGAAAGGAAGAACATAACTATTTTGGATGCAGCTAGAAGCATGATATCAGAAGCAAACCTACCCCATGTGTATTGGAGAGAAGCAGTCAATATAGCTCTTTTACACATTCAACAGAGTTCACATCAAAGGTGAAATTGGTAGGACCCCTCATGAACTATGGTATGGTAATAGTCCTACTCTTAAATATTTTAGAATATTTGGAAGAAAAAGTTATATTAGGAAAGATTATTATATTGGTAAATTAGATCCTAGAAGTGATGAAGGAATATTTCTTGGTTATTCATCTAAGAGCAAGGCATATAGATGTTTCAACAAGAGATTGCAGAAAATCATTGAGAGTGCAAATGTGAAGATTGATGAATAGTTTAGAGGTAATTCAAGGTCTAAGGACTCTGAACCGGTAATTGAGATAATCACAAATGAACCTACAATAAGTACACTAGTACAGAATGTTGATCCAGTCACACCGGCATCATCTGAGAATTCCAGAGTGACTGAAGAACAGAAGCAAGTGAATACACCCAGGTAAGTAAGGTTGAAACACTTTGAATGTCAGATAATTGGGAATAAGTATCAAGGTGTTATGACAAGAGGAAAACTGGCAAATGAAGAGGTATGTCTAATTTCTCAAATTGAACCAACAACTATTAATGAGGCATGTGAAGATAAACATTGGATTAAGGCTATGGAAGATGAATTAGAACAAATTGAAAAGAATAACACATGGACATTGGTTCCCCAGCCTAAAAACAAAAATGTAATTGGAACTAAATGGGTATTCAGAAATAAACTTAATGAAGAGGGTAAGGTAATCAAAAACAAAGCAAGATTAGTGTGTAAGGGATATTCACAGAAAGAAGGAATTGATTACAATGAAACCTTTGCACCGGTAGCTAGAATTGAGGCAGTCAGATTATTCTTAGCTTTTGCAGCACACAAAAACTATAAAGTATATCAAATGGATGTTAAATGTGCATTTCTAAATGGTGATCTTGAAGAGGAAGTTTACATTGAACAACTTGATGGATTTTCTTTGACAGATGACAAAGATATGGTTTGTAGGTTAAGGAAAGCTTTATATGGATTGAAGCAAGCTCCTAAAGCTTGGTATGCTAGATTGGACAAATATCTTTTGAAGCTTGGTTACACTAAAGGTAATGCTGATAGCAACTTATATTACAAAGTGACTAATGATGACATCTTGGTTATTGGAGTTTTTGTTGATGATATCATTTTTGGAGGAGAAGAAGGATTGTGTAAAGACTTTTCTAATAAGATGCAGGAAGAATTTGAAATGTCTATGATTGGAGAGATAAAATTCTTTTTAGGATTGCAGATTTTACACACTGATAAAGGTATATTCATAAATCAATCAAAGTACTTGAAGGAATTACTTAAGAAATTTGGCATGGAAAACTCTAAACCGGTAAGTACACCTATGACTACAAATGATAAACTATCATTGAAGAATGAATCAGCACCTATTAATCCAACAAGATACAGGTCTATGATAGGAGGTTTACTGTATTTGACACAAACAAGACCTGATATTATGAATGCAATATGTATTGTTTCAAGATTTCAAAGTAATCCTAAGGAAAATCATGAATCAACAGTAAAAAGGATTTTTCGGTATCTACAAGGCACAACAAATCTTGGTTTATGGTATCCTAAAGATGAAAATTTTGATTTATGTGCATACATAGATGCAAATTTGGAAAGAGATGTAGATGAAAGAAAGAGTACCACCGGCAGAGCATTTTTTCTTGGCAGCAGACTAATTTCATGGTTGAGCAAGAAACAAAGTTGTTCATCACTATCAACAGCAGAATCAGAATATGTTGTAGCAACAACTAATTGTACACGGGTATTATGGATTAAGCAAATGTTGAAGGACATAAAGGTAAAATACAAGGAACCTATAACAATTTACTGGGATAATATGGCAACAATTGATATATCTAAGAATCTAGTATTTCACTCTAAAACTAAACATGTTTCTATCAAATTCAATTTTCAGAAAGAGAATGTTGAAGCAAAAGAAGTGAAATTGGTTTATGTGAATACTAAAGAGCAGATTGCAGATATCTTTACCAAGCCTTTTCCTAAGGAAACTTTTGAATATCTAAGAGAGCGGCTTGGAGTTATACCCTCACCAGTAGAAACTTAGATAGTTGGAGCATGGCATTAGACCGATAGAATTAATAGAGAAATATTTTTCTGGCTTTGATGAAGGAGAGCTACTTCTCAGGGGGAGTAGATTGAATAAATTTGGTTCTAACAATTGGTAATTGTAATACATTCTATGAATTGATTGTATTTGGTTTTGTATTGCTTTGGCATTTTATGTCAAAGGGGGAGAGATACCTATAGAAAAACACATTATCTTTTGGGGAGAGATTGTTACTCTCTATATCTGTATTTTGATTTCTGGTTAATGATCTCTTTGGGAGATTGTTGGTTTTTTTGTTTTTGGTATTTCTACTTTGGCACTTAGATGGTTTTTCCATCTTGTGTTGCCATGAATGCCAAAGGGGGAGATTGTTGGTATTATGGATGTGTTGCATTGGTTTTGTCATTGATGTCAACACTTATCCTTCTCGAGATCTTTGGTTATGTTCACTAGCATGTTCAGTGACTTATGCACAATCACCGGTATCTGGTTCACCAGCAGGTTATATTGTTCACCAACACTGAGGATGATCTGTTATCATCTAGAAATTACTTGGTTATGTCAAAGACATCATTTGGACACTTGGTTTTGGTGATTTGGTTATTGGTCTAATTGAGTTTGCATATTTGTTGTTACCGGCAAATAGGTCTAGGTTATGGACTGGCAAGCGTTATCTATTCTAGATCAGCATGACACGTTATGGAGATGTTTTATTGATTGGTTATTATTGTAAATGCATTAAGCCGATATGATGCATTGCATATTGATTCATTTGTAATTGATTTAATTGTAATATTCATAGTGAGCTGACCTACACATTTGGTCTTAGGTTTTGCTATATGTGTAAGATCTCATTTGTGAGATTAGGAGAGAAGGTGTGAAAGGGATTGCAATAAGGTATATGTGAGTATAAGTAGAGCTATACACGCTGTAATGCCCCACAAGGAAACCCCGAAGGGATTAAGCTATAACTTAAGAATGGAGTGCAATAATTTTTATTTTTTTAAGATAAACACAACATTGAGATATAACGAGATATAAAAGATCTAGATTACATAGCGGAAGACATCAACTAACACCTAAAGAGTTTCCCAATGAGATTACTTAAATTTCACAATTCACTTAACTCACACAATTAAACCAATAAGCTGATTATCTTAATAATGAGATAATTCTTAATCAGGATAATTTCTTTCAAAAGTTGGAAATATAATTCACAAGATAAGGTTCATCCATTAAGATTTATTCATACCCATCATTCATACTTTTCATTGAAATATAAGCCATGCATCTAATATTCTAACACACTAGAATTTCATCATAAACATATGAGATCTTTTCATGCATACTTAATTTCCTTAACAACAACTGAATATATTCCATTACTCTAAGTTACATTCTTTCACAATCCAATTTACTGCATTTTAAAAGACGATTGCACGCATGCATCTACGATAAATCTCATCTAAACCACTTATGCATTCGATCAAAATGGCATTCATACATGCTAACACTAAACATGAAATATAAGAAATAAAAGCATCACATAACACCAAGATGATCTTGGAGTTCACCCCTAAAGGGCTACATCTCTGGGTCTGCTCAACTGCAAGACCCCCCTGATAATTAATAAAGTTAAGAATACATGAGGTTACACCATTACAATCCGGCCATCAAGGCGAAACATAATCAATATACAAATGACTGCATCGGTCAATAAATATATAAACGATCCCTGAAAAGAAAAGGATCCAGCTGAACATAATCAAAGCTAAAACAAAGGTCCATTGGAGCATCCACAAAACTGAGTCATCATCACCCAAGGTCTAACATGAAACCAAGTACTCACAAGGGTATAGACAATAGGATGACCCACAAACGTGCTCCTAACAAGACAAAATGACAACACACTAGCGAACGTAGGGACAAGTGTCATCACACAACCTGGTATGGTTACCATGATAGGTCTTCATAGGTTCCGGCCCCATACACTGGTTACCCTGGCAACCTAATCCGAGCCTCCGGCCCATCCAAGATTCATGTGGACCCACACATCCTTTCGTGAAGACAAGGATGATGGTTTGCCATTTCAGGCCTTCTCACAACATGTCGAGTCTGTGTTAGCACTCGTCCCATGTGTGAGGCACAATTATCTTACTTAGAGATTAACATTCTAATCTACTGTTAGGTTATCAATTATTACACTCACTTTCGATGGGTTACCCAATAGCCACTTTCCCTTATGACACTAGACTATACCCAAGCAACCTCATAAACCAATGAACACACATGGTCAAGCAAACAAAGTTCAAAAGGAGGGAACAACCATCTAGTCAAACATGACTCAAAAGAGGTACACTTACTGACGGTACTCTAACCAGAGACCTGACCAACTATGGTCAACCATGAATCATCATTCGACACCCACACAAAGGATATTACCAATTACGACACTACCACAAAACAATAGTCAAACTCGAAACTGAGAACTGGAACAAGTACCCAAATCAATCCATACGATAGGGTCCAATCGAACAAATCAAAACTTGTCATTACTTAAGCAAAAGCGAATACAAAAATTAAACTCGCATAGGCAATAATCGGAAAAGACAATATTTTTCCATATTGATTTAAACATAAAAGTTGATCCAATTCTCTAATTGATCTAAGTTTTCAAAAAAACATTGACAGAAAAATCACCGTTACCAGGTGAGTACAATACCACAATCTCAATGGTCCATTGGCCTATGTCTCAAAACAGAGGAAGATTATAACTATACCATTTATTTTACAAATTGAAATTACCATTAACTCACCAACATTCCAAACAATACATTATTAATTTCCAATAGTATATCGTTTAAATGATCAAAATATCCAATGATAAAATGTTTCATTTACTTCTCAATTACTCAAATGATATGTTCTTGAATAAAATATTATTTAACATAATCAATTAGTAAATATATCATATTTCAACAATTTTCCAATAAAATAATATTCTATTTTTATTTTAAAAAACAATACTTCCTTAATTAGACAAATACCCAAATTAACTATTAATTAAGGTATATATTTATTAATCCAAGATTAATAAAATATAACCAATTAATATTTAATTGCGAAATTAGCAATTCTAGAATTTAATTAGAAAAAGTGCATTAATCATAAAATGAAATTTGAATATTAATTAACGTATATATTCCATTATACAATTAATTAATATCAAATTAATCATGAATTATAATTTATGCCACATTAATCATAATTAAAAACTTAATTAAAAATTAACATTAAAATATTATATATATATTTTTTTATTTAAAAAAAAATACATTAAAAAATGCATTTTTAAAAAACTAAAAAAAAACATTTATATGGGGGAGGGTACCCATGTGGACCCCCACGTGGGCCCCCCCCTTGGGAGCTCACACTTCCCCTTGGGGAAGCGCTGCTTCCCAATGGGAGCATGCAGCCCCCATGGGAGCGCTACTGTTCCCAAAGGGAGCACGCAACCCCCATGGGAAGCGTTGTTGCCCAAAGGGACACGCAGCACCCCTCCACGTGGTGGGGAACTCTCCCACGTGGTTGGGCTTTCAAACATTTTTTTAAAAATTGTTTACTGTGTAAAACACAGTCTAAAAAAAATAGTCTCCCAGAGACTAAAAAGAATTATTATTTTTTTTTAAAATTTATTTACTGTGAATAAAAAACACAGTCAGTCTCCCAGAGACTTAAAACAAATAATTTTTATTTTATTTTTAAAACAACATAGAAATTTCCAGAATATGAGAGGTTTTCAAAATTGAAAGGATAATCCTTTTGGGCATAAGAAAGCTCATTTTCCATGCAAGGATGCAAACAATAAACCAATACCAACTAATTCCACAATGATTCATAACCTTGAGGCAATCAATGGAGAAATTAAAACCAAATAGCATGAAGAACATCCAATGCCCATTTTTTTTTAAATTTAAACAATAACTAACTGATAACCAGAATTCCTAACTCAGTAAGCATTCCTGGAAAGGATCTGATGAAGAGCCCCAACCTGCAGCTCAAGAAATCCTTCTCCTTCCAAAATCCCCAAATCTTTCCTCCAAAATATTTTCCAAAAATATATTTTTCTCCAAAAAAAAAATTCAATCCCCAATATTTTCCAAAAGTCTAGGTTACAAGGAAAAGTTTGACCAAAAATCTCATTTTTGGATTTAAAATTTTTTATTTAAAATAATTCCCAAAAATTACTATTTTCCAACTATATCAACAAATTAAATTGCTTTTCAATACAAAATTGATTTTCTCAATTAATTCAATTTAACCTTTCTATTTCCAAAATGCCAAGAAGATAAAATTAATTCTATTTCAATTAAAATTAAATCTTTCTTTTCGTAGGCATAAACATAATACATTTAATATTTAAATTTAACCATTTAATTGAACTTGCTCCCAATTTAAATCGAGCAATTCATATTAACGATAAATCACATAAAGAAATCCTGTTTAATTTAGTCCATTAATCTTTAATGCACAAACACATATTTAATCAAATTAAATACTAAGGACTAATTAATCAATTTAACCATACACACCAAACACGCAAACCAAGAAGGTCAACCAGACAGACGACTCGCAAACCCAAACAAAAAGGGAATACCGACGATGACTGGTGATGCTTACTTGAGCACGACTATGGTCAACTAGGGTCTTACGACCACCTAATCCAACTCTAAGGATTAAAGAGGTACACTCAAACCTACAAATCTAGGTGAAGACAAACCTCGCACTCATGCGGCGTTGTACCTGAAATCTCCTACAACCAAGAGTCATACATGCATACATATATAAACTTAATGAAAGCATTAGCTCGATATTAATACCATGAAATAGGAACACTAAACAACTTGCATACAACTCGTGCGAAAACACATTAACAGATATGCACTAAATCAACACATCTGACTATAATCATTATATTATGATAAACTAACTAAGATTAAACCGAGATTAGAAATTGATTAGGGCAGGGGTACTACACACGCAGCCATCATTTGAAGATTCAAGGAAGGTATGAAGAAGACAATCAGAGCTTAACCGGTACTAAAGCCAATATATGAAGATGCTATTTTGAGCAGTACATTATCATTGGATTTAACCATCCAATTGTATTCAGTGTGACTCCCATTTTGTGATTGAGCAGTGAGCTCTAGGCAGTTGGCCTTTCTGCATGTGCAAACCCCATTTGTACACACATACTATCTGCAGTAGTATCATTTGATTGTGGGTAAGGTTTCCCACCATGGTTTTTCCTCTTACAGGGTTTCCATGTACACATCTCTGTGTTATGTGTTGTGGATGTTATTTGTCTTTCTATTTCATACATTAAACTTTATCGGTACTGTTATTAACTATTAAATTGTCTACCAGCATTAAGTTTGGTTTAGCGGTATTATGCATTAAGTTTGGTTAAGTTATTTTTGGGTTGAAATTAATAAGACAACTAATTCACCCCCCCCCCCCTCTCTCAGTTTCCTCCGGGTCCTAACATCCTCAATCTCGTGGTGTGTTCAACAACTAGTATCAAAGAAAGGTTCCTCTTGGATAAGCTTAACCTCTTAAGGAAGATCTAGTATGGCACAACAAGTTAATTACAAAGCATCAAAGTTTGATGCAATAAATTACTCTAATTGAAAGGATGGAATATCATTTGAAATCTCTACCAAATGGAATATGGGATATTATCAAGACTAGGTATCTTGCTTTGACAAATGGTCTTCATATTCCAGATGAGATCAAGGCACATGAGAATAAATGCAAAGGCTAGAGTTGCAATTATCCATTTCTTAAGTGATATAGTATTTTCTAAATTTGTGGGGTTGAAGTCTGCTAAATAAATCTAGGAGAAGTTGAGTATTGTATATGAAGATGATTTGAAGACAAAGCAAGACAAGTTGACAAATCTAAAGCACAAGTTTGAGAATCTGAGGATGTCTAAGGATGAGAATACTGAAAGCTATCTACACCGAGTAATGTAAGTCTTTTGTATCTTTCCCTAAGGTTGTGCACCTTAGTCTTGAAAGTCTAATTAGGTGTAGTGAACTCCTTAGCCTTGAGCCCAAAACATTGTAATCAGTTATTCATATTGTGAGTATGATTC
This sequence comes from Cryptomeria japonica, assembly GCF_030272615.1. NCBI lineage: Eukaryota > Viridiplantae > Streptophyta > Pinopsida > Cupressales > Cupressaceae > Cryptomeria > Cryptomeria japonica. The sequence goes on from NC_081405.1 coordinate 509,917,147, forward strand.
TCACCATGGTTTTTCCCTATTTAGGGTTTTCCACATAAATCTTGTATTCATTTGTTTATTGTGCTTTGTGATTTCACGTTTCATAATCGCAGTAATAAGTTAATTATGGTTTGAAGTTTAAGGGCTCTGAAGAAAATTATTTTGAGGTCCAGACTAATTCACCTCCCTCTCAATCTTGTGTTATGTTAAACAATTGGTATCAAATCAAGGTTCCTCTTAGAGAAGCTTAACCACTTGAGGAAGATCCAAAATGGCGTAGGAAGTTATTACAAAGCACCAAAGTTTCATGCAACTACTCTAATTGGAAGGAAAGGATGGAACATCATTTAGAATCTCTACTAATTGGAACATGGGATATTACTAAGACTAGGTATACAGTTGCACAACAAATGGTACTCAGACTTCAGATGAGATCAAGACACGAGAATAATGCAAAGGCTAGAGTTCCAATTATCAGTTGCTTAAGTGATGCAATATTTTCTAAATTTATGGGGTTGAAGTCTACTAAAGGAATTTGGGCAAACCTAAGTAGTGTATATAAAGGTGATTTGAAGATAATGCAAGCCAATTGATAATTCTAAAGCATAATTTTGAGAATTTGAGGATTTTTTATAGTGAAAACAATGAAAGTAATCTACTGTGTAGGGTGAAAATAGAATTGGGTAAACTAAGACCTAATCCCACTCTTAGTCACACATTGGAATATGAAAGAGCCTAAGGAGATGATTTAGTTTAACTTTCTCTTATGAAAGAGAGTCAAGGAATATCTTTAGGGTTTCTATTCATTTGTTTCTATGAAGAGGAGATGAGCTAATTGTAAACAAATGAAAAACTAAGCTAGGGAGATGAACAAAAGTGATGATATAAACTAAAATAACAAAGAAATGCAAAAATAAAACTGAAATATAAATTTTTGAATAGGAAATGAAACTCAGATGTGCATCTGTCACCAAAAACTAAACTGGATTGAGCCAGACCAAGGCATTTCGCGCTCTGGTCCTTTTTACTGTACCAATCTAAAACTCTGGAATCTACAAACTGAGACCCTTAGATGCAAAAATACCAAAAGATGCCCAAAAACATAGAGGACAAGGTGTTGGGTGCCCCGATCCCAAAAGATTGATTCCTTCTTCTGGATCTAGACCTGTCATGCAAATTCTAGCTTTCCCAAAGTTTTCTGCTTTGTCGAATTTCTATACATGCTCCTGCAACTTGAAAAATGGTGTTTGGGTGGCTATATATGGTTTTTCCTTAGTCAAACCCCTTGTTTTGGTGATTTCCACTTTCACAAATAGTTGATGTAATATTGGAATGTCTATGTGGCCTAGAATCCCATGTGTTTGTAAGATCCTAATGAGCTAGAATGCAAATTAGAGTTCTACCCTATGTTTTGAGTATGAACCCTAAATGAACATAATATAAGTGAGAATGCTTCAAATCATAAATGCAATAATGGATCTAAAGCAATAATGTAAATCTAAAACCAAGTATTGTGAAACTCATATAGAGACATGAAAATAACATGAAACCATACCAAACCCTAAAGGAGAGGTACAAGCTAGTCAACAGTCGGCGATCTCCTATTATTCTCCAATATCTCCAAAGATTCAATTGATGATGAATATAATTGATGAAGACTTGATGAATTCTTGATTTTTTTATTGAAAACTTCACATAAACCTACACTTTCACTTCACAAGAGGCTCCTTCAATTGTAAGAGTTGTTGGATCCTTTAAATCGAGAAAGGAAAGGTTATATATATGAAACCCTAACTTTTTGTGATTATAGGTTGACCTAGAATTGATATAATCTTGCACAAAGTCAGATTTAAACATTATAATACTGCCAAAACATGATCCCTAAGTTGGGGGAGAAAAAGTCAGGACCATGGTGAATCGCCATGGTCTGGCCGACTTTTTTTTTTTAAATTAGGGATGCAAGGTATCATGATTACAAAGTAAATCCCAACTTGGTGTGACAATTAAATGTGTTTAGATATGCAAAATCGGGCCTTGAAGGTCGAAATAGGACCTAATTAGGACTTTAATGAATTAATTAAATTAAAAGGTTATACTAAAAAGGGGCACACTTAGGGTTAAGGGCCCAATTTTATGACATGTGGATTGATAAAGATGACTTTAGATTTAATTAAATTAATTAATTAAATGCTTAAAGGGAATTTAAAATGCAAAATGCAACACACTAAAGTGGTTGCTAACCTAAGTGTGGAATTGTACCACCCAATTAAGGGTGCACAATTTACGATACTACATCTACACTGAGTAATGCAAGTTCTTTGTATCTTGCCATAAGCTTGTACACCTTAGTCTTGCAAGTGCAATCAGATGCAATAAGCTCATTGGCCTTGAGCCTAAAACATTGTAATACATTATTCATTTTATGAGTGTGATTATGATCGTGACTTTTCCCTATTTAGGATTTTCCACATAAATTTGTTGTCCAGGTGTTTATTGTGCTTTGTGCTTTCATGTTTCATAATTTAGCACTAGTACATTTGGGCCTGATTTCCAATGGACAATTGTCGGTAGTCCAACGACACCACGTCGGACTTCCGACAAATTTAACTATCGAAAACTCATCGTTGGTCTTTCTGACAATGTCATTGGTGTCAGAATTCCGACAATGTTATGAACTCTTCCGACAGCGGCTATATTTGCTCCCCTGGCCAAAAATTTACAAAGATTATTGTCAGAATTCTGATGGATGCTATGTTTGATCCTTGATGATTGTCCAACAAGGAAGTGACATTGGATATACAACATCCTTGTCGAATGTTTCTTTAGTTGTTGTTGGAATTCCAACGATATCAGACGATGTGGGTCAAACGGCTTTGTCGTCAGTGCATGAAAGCATTGAACTAGTTATGCTTTTAAAAATTGCATAAAACATTTTTTATTTATTTGATTCAGTGTTATTTGCAAAAAAAGATTATCAATGATGTTTCCTTTCTCCAAGAATTGTCTAGGATCTTTCCATCATATAATATGTAACATCCAATGACTAAATATTTTCTTTACAAATGCTTATTTTATTTAATTATCATCTCAGTGTGAATTCTAATTTATATCTATGCGGAAGTAGAAGATACAAGCTAAAGACTCGTGTGCAAGTAAATTTTGTAAAAGAAAGCAAGTAAGCATTATCTTGAATGACATGGAAACAATCTCATCAGTTGCCTAGAAGAGAGCAATTGGAGAAAAGCAGAGGAAAGTGTTAAAGGGTGATAAATACATAGAGAGTATGCAATACAAACAAACAATGTCTGGAGTGTGTGATGTGTCGTCTCTAATTTATGTCCAGAGGGACTAACTAGTTTTGGAGTTCCTGGGAAACCTATTGGGCCATGCTTGGAGGAAATCAATGTGTTCATGCAAGGACCACCTTTTTTCTATTATGAGAATGATTCTTTTGCACCAAAGGATATTTGGAAGGCAATATCTAAAAATTTATATAATGTGGAACCAGAGTTGGTAGACTTGAAGCACTTTTCAGCTTCCAGAAAACCAAGAGGTTATGTACACAATCTCCCAATAGAAGGGCAATTTCAAGCATTACCTCTCCCCCCCCATGACTATTCAGGAAGAACTTCCTTAGACAAAGGACTATTGGCCTCCATGGGATCAAAGAAAAAAATTGAAGCATAGACTCTAGACGATGTGGTGGTGTCCTTTGTGAAGAACTCTGCACTATAATTGAAAATTCACAAGGAAAACTACAAGATAGTGAATAGAAATACATTCTTGAAAAGTGGGAAGAATGGATCTTGGTTTGGGTGGGGCTAGGTCAAGTGGCTCCTCTACAGGTTGACGAGATAGAAATCATATTAGGATTTGAAAAAGATCACACTCGTGGAAATTCGTGTGCGACTAATCGATTGCATTGTTTGGGTAATACATTCAAAACTTTGGCTTCCAATTTGAAAGAATGTTCCTTAAATCCATTAAGAATCAATTGTTTTTTCTCTGCACTTGACAAAGACTCATCCAAAAATACTTCTAGAAGTCCTTCATGAAGGACTTTCACTGCATCATTAATAAGTTATGATCCCTATTTTTGAGACTTAATAAAATTCTTGTGAGTAGAATGGTGAAGTTTATCACCCAAACAAATCATATGCAAGGGAGAAAATCACTTAAGTTCCATCTGATCTTGAGACATTGATGCCCACTTTAGCATGTCACATCCTAAATTGACAAGACTAGGACACCTTAGGTGCCCTAGTACTCGTGACTGGGACCCAAAATATGACCCCTCATTTCTTGCCTCATGTGTGAGAAAAAATTCAAACACTTTATGTATGATTAGGTATAAAAGGAATCCTACCCTGTCATTTGAAGGGGTCTACCTAAAATTCAAGTGATCTCTTAATTATAAAATCAATTCAATTCCAAGTGAACAAGCAATCAAGCATTCATAAAGCATTGAAGGAGAATTCAAGTTAAAGCACAACATTCATGATCAACAGTCTGCATGACATCCTAAAACCTTGTGTGAGGATTCAAGAAAGATTCATCAAGGTATCATGTTCAATTTTAAGAATTTTTAGATTAGATCTAAAGGGAATAATTTAAAGAGGGAGGAAGAGATCTTTTCCTAAAGATGTCTACTTCCAAAAATAGAGGAGATATTTAATAAAGATATCATCTTTTAAATTAAGAAATGGGTAGGAGATTAAGAATACAAACCTTCCATATTGCACACTTCAAGGTATATTCAAACCTATTTGACCTAGGAAATCCCCCATCAACAAACCTATTTTCATCATTTTGTGTGTAGGAAATTGATTCAGGAGTTACATGTGAAGAATTTGGTAAAGTAAATGATGACAATCAAACTCAAATTTTGATGGCATGAAAAGCAGAAGAGTACACCAGTTCCATACACCTTCCTTTACTATTTTAAAAATATCATCTACCAAAATATTGTGCAGCAGTAGTATGGAGTGCATTTAATCTATTTTATACCCAAATATTTCATCATACCACTTTCTTTTCAAAGGAGATTGATCGATTGCGTTGTTTGGGTAATGCATTCCAAATAGATATAGTTGCATACCATTTATCTGTCTTGAAAGCCTTTTATCCTGATGGCATTAAATTAAAGTTCTTTCTCTATTTTCTGGTGATCTCTGGAGAAGAGGTTTCTTTGCATCGACTTGGGATACATTTAACTTGTGTTGTATCTGCGGAAATATGTATCCTAGGTCGATGCAATGCAACCTCTGCTCCACCAATACCAGATAGATGAGAAAGTACTTTAATTTAATGTCATCAAGATAAAATTCTTTCAAGACATATATTAGGTATAAAAGGAAGCCTACCCTATCATTTGAAGGGGTCTACCTACAATTCAAGTGATCTCTTAATTATAAAATCAATTCAATTCCAAGTGAACAAGCAATAAAGAATTCATCAAGCATTGAAGGAGAATTCAAGTTAAAGCACAACATTCTGCATGACATCCTAAAACTTGTGTGAGGATTCAAGAAAGATTCATCAAGGTATCATGTTCAATTTTAAGAATTTTTAGATTAGATCTATCATTTCCCTCAAAAGGAAAACATTATACTTCAAGGTTAATTCACAACCCGAGGTTTGACCTAGGAAAGCCCCCATCAACAAACCTATTTTTCATCTTTTTTTGTGTAGGAAATTGATTCAGGAGTTACATGTGAAGAATTTGGCAAAGTAAATGATGAAAATCAAACTCAAATTTTGATGGCATGAAAAGCATAAGAGTAGGCCATTTCACACCTCCTAGTCCCAAGAATTTTTGACAACCTTTTGATAGTAGATTCTATGTACCATCCTAATCCAAAAAGAATTAATTTTGTCTACATCTAACAAGTGGAGGATTTGGTCGATCCGCACCTCCTAGTCCCAACAATTCTACTTGAACTCTCTATCATGGGAGAAGAGATACGACTTCTAGGTCTACTAAGGAGATGCTTACTATTAGTCATATGATAAGAGAAAAGAGAAGAAACGTGAATACTACTAGCTAAAAGGTTGTGTAATGTTGGGTGATTCATGTTACATCATGGATTTCATTGGCTAGCAAGTTGTGTTATGCTAGGTGATCCATGATAGTGAAGATTAACAAACAAAACCATTTGTTCGCAAGGAAATCCAAAAACTCTACTACAAAATGGTTGTTGTAGTGACACAAAACACAAACAACAATAATAACCAGTACTTGAAAAGGTGTAAACAACAACAATGGTCACACTAGCATTAATCCATGCTATTCCAAGTAATGAATCTCAAAAAAATAGTAACCATGCCCTAGGGGGCGCTATGTACCACAACACTTCTAGTTTGAGGATATAACATAAATGAATTAACACGAGAAAAGAGAGAGCTCATATGCCTCCCCTTAAGATGTCAACATACCTCTAGGTTGATATCTTAAGGTAGATAGCGATCAAGGATAAGAACCTTCAACACCAAGAAGATACCCTTAATAAACATACATGCATTCCAAGCTAGGAAGAAAGATCCTTGTACATGCCTCATTGGTATAAGAAAGGAAGAGATAGTTGTAAAAGGGATATTATGGAAACATTAAACATAATAAAAATGAAGGCAACCAAAAGAATGTAGAGAGATAAAAAATCTCTATAGAGCAACTATTTTACATACCTCAAATACAAAATTGTAGGGTGGAACAATAAAAAATGGCAAATCAAGGAAAGAATGAAAGATCCACACCAAATTCTTATACAATGCAGTCCAGTTGAAGGATTTTCATTCAACACAAGATAGTGAAGGAGTCATTATGATGATTTATTTGAAGGTTCATAAGTTAAAAGTAGTCACTAACATATAAAGAGTGAATAAATTGAAGAGCCTGATGAATTGCCAGCGTAGCATGAGGATGTATGATGTTAACAATAGGAAAATGATATTATGATGGTGGTGAAACTACAAAAAGTTTTGATCATATTTTTATTGAGAATGAAAGCAACCACCTTGAGCTCATGAATGATAGGCATCGTGTTGTAGAGTATCAACCCTTGTTGAACAAGGGTGTCACATTTTTGAGGCTCGATCAGTGCAACGAGACATTTTGTGTATATGAAGTGGTTTCAATTAGCCATTTTGTGTATAAGTAGAGAGGAGAGGTCAGTGTTTTTTTTTATTTGCCTACAAAACAATGAAAGAGGTCCTAATCAAGTAACACACATGTCCAAGCAAGGAGAGAATTTGGATTCGAGACAATTCTATGCAAGAAAGGATATCAAGTTATAAAAGATAAAAATCAACAAAGGTAAAGTGGATCCTTAAAAAAGAGGAACAATTGACAACTCTTATTCTTGCTCCACAATGTAGAGACAAGAAGAACTAGGCTATTACATTTCCTCCCAAGTATAATTGCACATGAAATCGTAGTACCATGAATGACAATGAGCCCCTAATAGGTAATTAAGCTACCAATGTCATATAGCAAGATAAAAACATAATAGGTTATAAATGTCATTTAGAAGGGATATGATGAGTGTATAACTCATTGTCACCTATTATTTAAATGTTACTAGAACTACAATAAGTTGTTGGATTTTAATCTCCAAATCATGACATTCATTAGTGGAATAGTTGATGATGCTTGAAAAAAGGATTGTCCTAATTTTGTTTATGGTTTTTTCTTCAATTTTTCAAGGGGAGAGTAATAAAGTTGGCTTTAAGAAACTCATACAAAATTATCTCTTGTTGTGATTAAAAGTTGTTAGAAAACTCATAGATATATTAGACAATGGGGGAGGGAATGTCAACAAAGGAGGAGGATAGAAACCTAAATCTTCTTTAGAAAATGTAATGTATATTTCTCATGAACCTCCACACTTCATTTCACACATCCTAAATCATGTCCATTGCATCCATGTGTATAATTAAATGTGGTATTTAAATCATGTCTAGAGGAGTGTGTTCATTCATATTTTCAAAGTTTAAAGATCGTCAACCATCATCAAGACATGTGTTGGAAGAAGAGGTTGGAATAGATTTAGAAGAAGCTTGAATAATTGACACATACAACTCCCTTGAGACTTCATATTTGGATAGAGGGACCTTATATCAAATTAAGGAAGGCATGAGAGTGATATATGTATTAGTGTAATTATTATACTTTTTGAATATTTATCCTTAGTATAATATTGGAAATAGTATCTTATACTAATTAGGGAGTCATAATTAGGATATTATTTTCCCATTTTTAGTTGTTGATCTCATTATTTAAGACACAAATGATTTTCATCATTTCTTTTCTTTATGTGGAATATATATCTAATGTAATTATTTATATTTTTAATAAGAAAATAAATTTATTGTAGTAATCATGTGGTTTTTTAATTTTATCTCTTGTCTAAGAGAAAGTATTGAAGATCATAACTCTAACATGGCTTTATTTTGGATGAGTAACAAAATTCCTCTATTATTTATCGTATGATAGATGTTCATACCTTGTTCAAAAACTTCCAATTTCTATGAGGCAGTCTATCAAACAGTCAGCATGCCATTTCAAAGCTCCCATTTTCGCATAGGCTAGGGGATGTTGACAAAGCTTTACACCTGCGCTGACGCCAATGGAGAATTAGAAACATCACTATCTATAGGTGCAAAATAAATGGGTGACCGATGAATGAATTAAAGAAGGGGAATGAAGCCTATTGGTCTTTAGTTTTCTAACACAATGATCACTAGGATTGCACAAAATAGACCTTTTAAAATGCTTTAGAAACTTTCAATACTGTGAAGACATGAACAAGGAATTCAAACTAGTAAAATTCCTCACAAAAAATGGAGTCTCATGGAATGCCATGATATGCAAAAAGTAGATTTGTTGAAAATATTTTTGAAACCTTAAGGCAAATGCACATGGTAGGTGTACAACCAAAATCCACAACCATTGCCAGCACCCTCTTCGTACACATCCGAGATTGGAACCTTGGAATAGGGTATGGTTATCAATTGAAACATTAAGGGAGATTTTCAAATGTTGTAGCTGTGAATGCCCCTAGTAGATATGTTTGCAAAATGTGGGAGCATAAAACAAAACATATGAACTATTTTTTGACAACAAAAAAAATTCCCCAAAAAGGATGTCGATTCATACGATATATGATTCATACTCGAGAGCATGCCCTATTCCATGAGCCAACATTGCTCCCATTTTTGCACATTATCCCTTTTCCGTCAGGCCTTCAATCTACAGAAAACTCCATATCTAATTCTTGGGAGGGGGAAGAAGAGCTTTTCTTTTCTCGGGATCACCATTCATTTCTAGCAGGACTCAAGCATTGATTTCGAATAGATATGATCTCTATTCGACACAAAAAAAACCGGTGGCATTATGCAGACACAACCTCTCCTCTATTGTTGGGGTTTGACAGAGGTGGAACTATGAAGAGCCAATCTAGGTCATGGTTCACGCTTATTGTGGGTGGGAGTACACTACTAGGGCGGCAACGTGAGAATGGGAAGAGGCCACGAAAATGATTTGAAATGTCTTGTTCTTTTTCTTTTTTTTTTAAGTAATGCCCATTGTCATCGAAATTTTGACGAACACGGGCTCTTTTTGTAAAAAAGCACAAATGTCATTGCCAATTCCTTCTCTGTTGAAAACATATATTGAATTATTGTCAGAATTCCGACGAATACCGATAATTTTTCAAAAAAAAATCAAATTTGTTCACAATATACCTTCTCCGTCGGAAACCTCCGTCGGAATTTTAGGGCAAATGTATTAGTGTAGTAATAAGTTAATTATTGTTTGAAGTTTAAAATATTAGAAGAAAAGTATTTTGAGGTTTGGATTGACTCACCCTCCCCCTCTGAGTCATGTGGTGTCTTCAACATACTTTTTATTATTTAATTTACATTCCTTTTTCTTTATCAAAAGTGCATGCTTGAAACATTGTAGGATTCTTGTTTGATGCTTAGTTATAACGCATTTTCCCTATAATTTAACAATCACATTCCATAATTCCTAATGCCACCATGAACCAATCTAATGCATGTTGTTATTCAGTATGTTTTGAAGGTTATTTAGTAGATTATGTCAAAAAAAAATTATCTTTTCTATTTCGGCATATGTGTTCAATTTAAAAACACATCCACTCTAGTAAATGGAATATCTTTAGTCACCTATGGTGCATATGTAATTGTAGCATCATAAATTGTATACTTTTAATTAGGGCATCCAATTTTATACTCTCTTAGCACCTATTTTAGTATTTCCCATTCTTTTATGCATAATAGGACCTTTATTGTAATTAATTAATATTTAATCCAATATTATGAGTCCTATTCCGCTTTAATAAATAATCACTCTTATTTGGGCCCTTATTTCTAGGTGTGCCCTTTATCTTTTATTATCTAGATTTATTATAAATCTTGCCCCATTTCAAATCTCAAGACACATTTTCTTCACCTAAACATTATATATTGTCGCACAAACTTATTTTTGGAATTAGGATCCTATTATCTCACATCCCTAAAAAGTCAAGATGAAATTATCAGGTTGAGGCATCTCAGTCCCATGCTATTTTCTCTAAATTGTGGGAGGATAATAAGACATTCCTATCCTATTTAAATATTGCTCTATGTGAAAATATGATAATTCTAAGTTGGCCTAAAGGTGATTTTATTATTAAAATCCTATATAAGGCATCCCTCTCAATTTATTTCACTCTCTCATCTCATTATGGCATTTTCACTCCAATTCAAGAGCATTTTTTCTTCTCCACAAGTAGATCTAATTCAAGGAGCAACAAGTTACATCAAGGCACCTTTAGTTATATTTTTATTATAATTTTATGATGGATTTTATGTTATTTATCATGTTATTTCATCAACATGTGGAAGACTTGTCCTAAGAGCATTGCATTAATTACCAATTGAAGGTATAATCAATTCAATCAATCATTTCAATTTAAGAACTTCCAATTCAATTAAAGGGTTAATTCCAAACCTAGGGTTTGACTAGTGACAAAGCCCTATAAATCACCCAAATACCATTTTTCTCCTCTTGTGTGTAGCTACAAGTTTTCAACAAAGATAGGAAGACATGTGGACCATCAGCAACCGAATACAAACTAGTACCCAGAACCAAGATAGAAAAACCCTAGACTAGGGTGCTTTGGGTCCTCTTATCTAGGACCAAGGTACTTTGGGCATCTTAGTCCTCAGAAGTCTGCACCATATTTGGGAAGAGCAGACTGTAGGGTCTCAGAAAGTCACAATTGAATTTGTGAGAAAAATTTAGAAGACCAAAATACTTTGGGTGATATGGTCCAACAAATTTGGTCCTAGATTTCACTCACATGTGTACCTCTACGTTTTTTGTTCAATTCTATACATGTTACAAAGATTCAGTTTGTGCATCAGTCTGTTACAACCTTTTAATCTTTCATTTACATCATACTTACATCCTAGTTCAATATCATTTCAAATCCACACACTTTACAAAGCGGCAAAGGAATAGAATCCCTAAGGTACCATTTGACTCTCTTTGATAAGAGTTAGTCAAATTCAATCACAACTTATTGTGGCTTCGTATTCCTATTTTTTTGTGAAAGTAGAAATTGGCCCTAATCCTACCTTGATTCATTTTCACCTTAAACAATAATTAAAAGACCTAAATCCCTAAACCCTTAGCTTTTAGTGTAGACAATTTATAGAATAGCACATCTCCATCAATATATAGCATATGGATATTTAGTGTAACACATGATAAATAAAGGGTCCTTGACTTGATTTTGGTTTAGTCCTATCACTCTATGACACACCTACAAATCCTAGTAGCATGAGTGTTCTCACTTGTGGTGCATGCACTTCTCTATTCCTTATTTCTATATTTTAGCACTTTTAGGATATTTTTATTATTTTTTATTTCAGTATAGTGTATGTGAATTTTTTTCTAGCATATGCACAATTATATTATCATTTCTACACTTAGAGTAGTATTTCTATATTAAAGAAAACCCAACATTTATCTGACAATTTCAAGCTCTCTATCAAATGTGTATACACACTTCTAATGGTGCATACATTGTATGCAATAGCACACTCCCACTTTATTTATCATTTGCTTAAGTTTTGGTTCTTTGGTGATAACACACATCATTGTAGAGATCATTTTTTCCTTTAGTTTCATATTTCTTACCATTCTATAGGTTCATTAGAGGAAGACTATTACAAAACTAAACATGTGTTGTATGTTCATTTGGCTAAGACATCTTTCATTTACTTTTTCTAAAGGAAATTAACTTTTTTGCTAGGATCATTACCCCAAATAGTCTATATGCTATTTTGTTATAAAGCGAGGCGATATTTGGAAAAATAAATACTACTTGTACATAATCCTCATCACACATTACATTTCATTTTCTAAACCTTGATGAAATGTTTCTCATGCTTACATGATTTAAGAATGTGTATACTCTTCCCTCACACCACTAGGTTATTTTGGAGATACAAAATATTCCTTTTGTAATTTTTTATTTTTCTTCAAAATGTCAATTTGTGTATGATCTTTCCTCGTGTCATAACATGATCTTGGAAATAGAAAATGGAAAATCATTTTATTTTAGTTTCTTTTTAACCATCATTTCTTGGATTTCACCACAAATTTGTGAACCAAACCCATGTGTTCTAATTGGATACCAAAATAATGGAGAGAATTGAAAGACTCCTATAAGGGTATAACTCTCATTTTGAACTAAGCTTAAACAAGTGGAGAAGAATGGGCTACCCTCTCATACTGGATCATTATACATACATATACATCTTTACACAATTGGGTTTGATTTACCTTTATGAATATTGAGGACATCCCTAAAATGCCTTGTATAGGCCTAGCATAACAAACCCATCAATTGTTTGGTCTTTGTATTAGTATACCACTAAATGATTGTTCCAAGAAAGTTACTCACTCTACGTTTTCAAAAATTAAATAGGGGTATGTGCATCAAGATGGTGAACAAAAAGGGGGGTATAAATGACCACTTTTTTTTTTTTAAATCATCTAAACTTGAACTCGGAGGAGCAATTTGAGACCCATGCACTAAAAATTTGAAGATACCAAAAGAATAATAATTGTAGTAATCTAAATATAGTTTCTAAACTACCAAATTGTTTTAAAAAATGGATAAGATTAAGAGGGTCATATCCTATTGCACACAAAACAGTTCCTATTTTTTCAACAAAACATAACATAGTGTCTAGTGTGTGGATCAAAAGGTTATAGTTGCATTTATTATTTTGGAAAATCCTTTCATAGAAATTTAGTTAAGAGTGAGTACTAGAAGTTGTGTTTTTTTTGTACTTTTTTGTTGAGTATTTTTTTAATGATTTTTTGAAGTGGACACATTCTAAAAATTAGATACGTATTCGTGCAAGAAACCTAAGTTACACCAAAATAATCAAAAATGATTTTTTTTCTAAAGTGTAAAGATTTAAGTGTAGAACAATAATATATAATTTATTTAAAATTTGGGCAAGTAGGTCAGAAGTTATTAAAAAAAATGTACACATGTCTTTAAATACTATGAAAACATTGGTAAAAGAAATTAAAAATTAATATGTTAATGTTGATCAAATCTTAAAAAATTATATGGTTATAAAGATCAGAAGATGTGTGAAATTATAGTGGTAATTTACAAATACATACTTGATAACATATAAACCTGATGATGAGGAAGTTGAGAAACCAGATTGGAAGAAGAAAATATGTTAAAAGGAGGCAAATGAAGCTTCCAAGACTAAGGCTTGTTATCCAAGGATAAATGCAAGCCAACATATGTATATGTTATTTGAATTTAAAATGTGTGTGTTATTTAAAATAAAAAATGTGTATACTTTTATGAGAAAAAAAATGTCCATGTTATAACATGTACGCATTAACATAAACAAGAAAAACATGTACGTTTTTTGCTACCATAAAGCTAGAAAAGGAACATACCCCTATATGCTAATGTCTTTGGTCTAACATGTTAATGACTTTGCCCTTCCCTTAGTTTTTTTTATTAGGATATATACATAAAATATAACATTTAGGTATAAGTTGTATTTTATTTTCTTTGTCTTTTATAATACTTTTAAGTTATATCTTATGTATATAATAGCCATATGTTTTAGAATGGTTTTAGATCTCTAGGATTCATAATGTAGATTCTAGATTTTAGGAGATCTTATAATTTTTCATACTTAGTAAAACTTCAACAATCAATAGGCTCCTATCATCATTCTCTTGCTATCTCTCTATCTCATGCTCTTTGTCTCCCCCAAGCACTAGATCTATCCATTTTCTTATCTCTCTCCTTCTCCTCCCTTTGTACCTCTCTCTATCTCACTCTCTCCTCTCTCCCCAAGCTCTAGATCTTATAATTTCTCAGAATTAGTCAAGTTTCAACAATCACTGAGCTCCTATTATTATTCTCTCTTTGTCTCCATTTCACTGTGTTTGTCTCCCTTGATCTCTAGACCTATCATTCTCCCTCTCCCCCTCTCACACTCATCTCTCTATCTTATTCTCTCCTCTCTCCCATATCTCTATCTCATTCTCTCCTCTCTCCCCAAGATTTAAACCTACTTCTCCCACCCTTCTAATTTGTGTCTCCCCTCTATCTCATCTCTTTCATTCCCTCTCTATCTCATCTCATCTCTCACATTCCCTCTCATCTCTCCTACCTCACACATTCTCTTCTCTCTATCTCATCTCTCTCTCCCCCTCCCCACATCTCTCTCTATCATTCCCTCTCTCTACTTATCTATATCTCCTCTCTCCCTCCCTACCTCTACTTATCTACATATCTCACACATTCTCTCCTCTCCATCTAGCCTCTCCCTCCCCCTCCCCACCTCTCTCTCTCTCTCTCTCTCTCCTCCCTCTCTCTACTTATCTATATCTCATCTCTCACTCTCCCTACATACCTATCATTACTCCCTTCCTGCCTCTACTTATCTACATACCTCTCCCTCTCTCTTCCTTATTTTCTCTATGTCCCACCCTCCCATGCCCCTTGTCTACTTATCTCACTCTCAACCTTTCCCTTTATACTTACCTCAATCTCCACTCTCCATATTTCTACATACCTCTACATCCCTCCCTCCCTCCTTCCCTCTCTATTTATCTTTATCTTTCTCTCTTTGTCTCCCCCAAGCTTTATACCTATTTTTCTCCCTACCACTCTCCCTCTCTTCCCTCTCTACCTCTCTCTATCTCCCTCTCTCCTCTCCACACCAAGATCTAGTTCTATCCTTCTACCTCTATCTATTACCCTTCACTCTCTACTCTATTTATCTCCCTTTCTCTACATACCTCCCTCTCACTCCCTTCCTTTATTTTTCTACATATCTCTTGTTCCCTACTCTCTCCCCTTCTATCTCTACTTGTATCTATCTCCCCTCTCCCTCTCTTTATACATACCTCTCCACCCTTATCTCTCTCCACCTCTCTACTTACTTATTTATCTCTACTCTCTATATCACCTCTCCCTGTATTTATCTCCTCTCTCTCTATCCATCTTCCCTCTTACTCTTTTTATCTCCCCTCTCCCTCTATCTACCTACCTCTCTTGCCATCCCTCTCTACTATTATCTTGCTTAACTTTTTATCTCCTTCCCTCCATATTACTATTTATCTCACCTCACTCTCTCTTTCTCTATCCCTACCTCTCCCTTCCTTTCTCTCCCCCCTCCCTTCTTCCCTTGCCATACTCTCTATCTCTCAAACTAATTGTCTCTATCTACCTTCCTTCCCTTTGAATAACTCTCCTTCGCTCCTTCACTCTGACTCTCCCCTCCACTTCTATCTACCTCACCTCTCTCTATCTCTCTCCTTCCTTCTCTACCTCTCTATCTATTTCCCTTTACTCAAATTACCACTATCTCCCCTCTCCCTCTCTCTTTCTATATATATATATATATATATATATATATATATATATATATATATATATATATATATATATATATATATATATATATATATATATATATATATATATATATCATTAAACTTCCCTTACCACTTCTATCAATCTCACCTCTCTCCCAACTCTCCCTCCCTACTACCTCTTTCTCAACCAACATCTCTCTCCCTCCCTATCTATTTCTCTATCTCTCTCTTTTTCCTTTTCTCTCTATTTATCTATATCTATCTACCTCTATTAGACTTCCCCCATACTCTACTTATCTATGTACCTCTCCCTCTATCCTACATATTTATTTGTCTATATATCTCTCTTTCTATATCACCTCTCTCTCACTCCTTCACTCTCTTCTTATCAATAAAGAGGGATAAAGGGAGAGAGGTGTAAAGGTGATAAACCAAGTGAGAGAGAGTGAGTGAGGTGAGATATATAGAGGGGAGTGATAAATGTGTGTAATTATATAGGGAGGATGAGCTAGAAAGGAAAATAAGGATGGAGGGAGATAATTGGGGAGGGGAGAGATAGAGAGGTGAGAGAGAGAAGAGAAGAAGGGAGAAAGGGGAGAATAGATGCAGAGGTGGGAGGGAGAGATGTAGAGAGGTGAGAGACCTAGAGGAGGATAGAGTGATGAGAGGCCTAGAGAGAGAGAGAGAGGGATATTTGTGTGTAATAAGACATGGAGGGAGAGGTAGAGAAGTAAAGAGGAAGAGAGAGAAAGAGGGTAGATATAAGTAGACAAAGTAGGACACCTATAAAAAAATCTACTTGATTTATGAAGGGAAATCCAATGACTATATCTGTGATAATAAATCCATAAATAGTTTTTGGATTTCCCTTCATAATTCA
Organism: Cryptomeria japonica; assembly: GCF_030272615.1. Classification (NCBI taxonomy): domain Eukaryota; kingdom Viridiplantae; phylum Streptophyta; class Pinopsida; order Cupressales; family Cupressaceae; genus Cryptomeria; species Cryptomeria japonica. The sequence continues at coordinate 509,933,946 of NC_081405.1, forward strand.
TGTTTGTCCCAGTATTTCATTGTGTATTGTAGAAAGGTTATCCTTCCTTATTTAACATAGGTTATCCATAATGGTAAAAAAGTAAATTTGTTGGAAGATTCCTAGAAAGGTTTACACCATCCCTCAAAATTTCTAGAGCTCTATGAATTTATCTCTATTTTGAAAGAAGTCTAGGGAAGTAAGCTTAAGGATTACTTTGAGGTTAGAAATGATGTCATGAAAAATTTAAAATGAATTTTTTTTTATCATTACCTCATTTCATAGGATGAATGTAATATCCTTCACAACACTAGAGAAAATAAAAAATAATATGTTTAGAAAAGCAAGATGAATTAATTTGGGGTCCATCAAAATTAGATCATTGTTCAACCATTCAAGGATATCCTGTTCTTACTCATTTAGAAACTAATGAGAAATATCACTCTAGATTATGTTAGTGAAAAATCCTCACTCCAAAAGAAAAACCCTTTCTATTATTGGTAATCAAAAGTAGTTACAACACAATCTTAGAGTTGAGCTCATTCAAATGAATCTTCAAAAATGTCAAGTATTTTGGAATTATTTTGGTAGCATATAGTATCCTCAAAGACTTAATATCACTACATAAAATTTATAATCTATAGCGTCATAAGTTGTATCCCTATACAATTTCACATACCATTTGACACCTACTTAAGTGTGATTTTTCCTAGGTCATTTTAAGCCTATTTCGACCCTATTATACACTAAAACTTCATTATTAATTTCACATCACAAACCTTGACATTTGTGACTCCCTTTTGAAGGAAATCAAGGTACCCAACTCTTGAGTCCCACCAAATCTCCTAAAATTGTACCTAGTGCAAGTGTTGGCCTTCATATTTTCAAATTGGTATTAATTTTGGTACTTGATCATTTTAGCTCAACTTTTTTTAATCAAAAATACCTTTTGAAACCTGTATAAAGAACATCTTCTATCATTCATGAGGTCTAAGTTACAATTCTATTGAACAAGCACTTCAGATCTGGGTATTCAACTTTGGGCAATAGACTAGAACACTCTACATCAATTGTGATTTCATGTTTTTCATTTACATTTATCTTGTTATTACATTAACACTTGTGGGACTTATCTAAAGAGCATTGCATCACTACCTAAATGTGATATTCCATGAGAGGGTTTTATGCTTAAGTTATAATCATTTAATTTCAACATTTCCATTATTGTTTAGCCTATATCCTCCCTATGAAAAGCTCTCTTTTTCATCAATCATAGTTGTTGTGGAGGTGGTAACACTGACATAGGGTTTGACTTACGTAAGCCCTTATACAAAACAATCATTATTTCCAATATTAGTGACTATTACAAGAGTGCAAAGAAGACAATGATAGTTAGTTCTCAATTTTCAACTAGAGAAACCACTAGGACTAAGGTGCCCAACACACTAGTTTGACACTTTTTTGCTAGATTTTTGGGAGATAGACTGGTAGAACCTTATAACTATATTTTGATCCATTATATTAGTTTGGACACCCCCAAAGGGTGCCCAACACACCAATCTAGATCTTTAAGTTCCATATTGTAGATCTAGGTTCCTTTCTATGTCATCTTTCTAGATCTAACCTACTATGTTGGTTTTTTGTTGTATAATTTACTATTATCACTAAACGTCATCATTTTTCTCTCATTTAAGATAGTTCATTCACACGCACTTCACATTTTTTCAAATCCATTGCAACAAAAAAAAAAATCCAAGCATTCATCTCTCCTATTAGGACTATAGATGTAATGCCCCGCCAGGAACCCTAAAGGAAAACAACACAAGTAGGCAACTAAAGGGTGAAATAATTTTTTTTTTAAAGACTAAGTGCACTAACTAAAACCATTGCACGTTTAACAAAACAATGAAAGTCTACCATATGTTTTCCTAAGGGTAACCAATGAAGATTAATTTCGTAGATTATATTAACACCACAATTAATCCATTTAATTAGATAAATTGAAAACTTAAGTTTAAAACTACACATACATCCAAATTTCATAATAAAGAAATAAAAGTATTCCAATGTATCCAATTTCCATAAACCATTTAAACATAAGATGAAAACAATAACATTCATTTCACTGACATAATAATATTACAATATCCATAAATACATGGCTTCCAATAATACCACTGGTTACAAAGATACAATATCAAGGTTACATAAAAGTCTGATACAATGACCACAAGGTCTCAACTGAACAATGATCTCGAACAAGAGTTGGTACATAAACCACGAACCAAGAAACACTAGTGAAGCCTTTCCTTGCCTGAAGATACAATCCAGAACATCCGATGGGAAGTGGCACTACCACCCAACCATGTGATCCCAAAATGGAACCACCCCACCGTGCTAGGAGATAGTAGAAAACCCTCAAGCAAGCAAATTAAGGCAAGTACGAAAGGACTACAAGACTCCGCAAACATCCATGTAACTCAACTCACAAAACACAAGTGACTCTAAGAAGAGAGTGTCATTGTATAGCTTGATGGCTACCATGGTACAACTTCCATAGGTCCCGGCCCCCATCCTTGGGTTTCTCCTGGTAACCTCTCCCGAGCCTCCAGTTCCAACTAAGTCTCATGCAGACCCTACCAATCCTTTCATGAAGACAAGGTGGTAAGTTTTCCATTCCAGGCCTTCTCGTAACATTATGAGCCCTGTACAAGCACTCACCTATGCACGAGGTACACTTATCTTAATTAATATTTATCTCACTCCCCCCAAATATATTATTATGTTATCACTTTTTTAACCAACTTTCGATGGGTTATCCTGTCATCCACTTTAAGCGTGGCCCCCGCTCGAAAGCTACTCTCTCTTATAAGACACTAACAGGAAAGGTCTCTCTATGAGAACTCTATGGTGAAACAGATAGCCATAACTAATCCTGACAAACCACAGGTGAAGGATACATAATCACTAACCCAAGATTGACCATTTGGACAAACACACACAATGGCTCACATCAATAAGGTTTTGCAACAACACCTGACCAAGGAGAAATAATAACATAGGACACAATGACACATCAACCAAAATTGCAATGAAATTAAGCTTGACTGAGAACACAATATATACAAGATCCTATTACAAGCAATCTTTCCTTAAAAACAGCCAAAAGCATAAATAACATGCAATTTAAGAATTTCTAGATAACAAGAATTTACAACCATTTAATACATAAACTTGTCATTTGTCCAATAAAGTTAAATAAATTCACATATGAATTAATCTCCTAATGTATTTCCTCATGAATATCTAATTTAAAATTATAAGCTTTTTTTTTTTTTTCTAAAATTACTAAATTCTAAATTCTTTATTCATATAACAAAAATCTTTAAATTGATAATTAAAAATAAAACACACACACACACACACACACACACACACACACACACACACACACACACACACACACACACACACACACACACACATATATATATATATATATATATATATCACATTATAATTATTTAATTATTATTTATTTATTATTTATTTTTATTATTTTTTTAAAACTAAATAGCAAAATAAAATAATAAATAAAATTAAAATTAAATTAAACTTTTTTTTTTAAATAAAAAAATAATAACAACCAACTACCCAAAGGTAGCGGTGGCACCATATGGCAGCCAACGCTACCCTTGGGTAGCGGTGCTGCCCTATGGCAATAGCCGCTACCCTTGGGTAGCGCTGCTGCCTTATGACAGCAGCCACTACCTAAGGTAGTTGTTGCGTGGGTAGAGGCATAGCCTCCCCACATTTTTTAATATATATATATATAAATTTTTTTAAAGCATTAAAAATAAATTCCCCATTTACTATAAATTTCTGACAGCAAAAACATAAATTTCCCCATATCAATAAAATTCATTTCACAAAATTTTATTCTAATTATATACTTTATTTAAATTTCAGATAATCCAATAAATTTAATTCTTAATTAAATTATTTCTAAAGTAATCATATAATTTCACAGAGATGCCATTATTTAAAAGACTATTTAAACAAGAGAGAATAATTTCCCTAGTAAATACTATTTCTCTCAACCTTCCAATTTTTCACACAATCATGAGGATCTTGACTATTTTTTTCTCCATAATAATTTTTCCTAATTTTCTCCAAATTAATTCCTTTCCACAAACTAGAAATACACATCAGGCATGAATTCTCAAACAAAAACTTGAATTCACTAGAAGAGGGTTTTGGATTTGACAATTATTTTACACACACATCAAGCAAAGAAAAATAGAAATATTTTTAAAAAAACACACAACTAAGAAATCATCCAACCTGGTATAGCTTTCCTGGAAGATATCTGTAGAAGAGCCCTAATCCTTTCAATAAACTTCCAATAAATTTTTTCACCAAAAATTCTTGACCTGTTCCTGTGTAACTAAGATAAAGACCTATACCCCTATTTAAACTAAAATTCTAGGTTCAATAGCTTTTTCACAAAAAACCTAAATTTAGAATAATAGTAATTTTATTTTATTTTCTAAATTTATCACAAAAGATAAGCTAACATGCAATAATTAAAAATCATTATTCTTTCTTTTCTTTTCTCATGCACATTAATTAATTTTCTAAATAAAGAATTAAAACAATATTTTAATTCTAATTAATCCTTTTATTCACTTATTTATTTATCCTTTTATTTATTTATTTATTTAAATTTCTAGGAAACAATAAATATAATAAATCTAATGTATTTTTCCACAAAAATTTAAATAAAATATATTTCTAATATCATGCAGCTTGCAACTTAATTTAATAATTTCTTTTAAATAACTAAATTTATAATCTCAATGCATATACAATTCGACTATGAGATAATTCCATAAACTTAATTAATTAATTAATTTAATCCACTAAAACACTCAAATTAAACAATTCTCAAGCAATTACCCATAAAAGATAAAATGACAAAATACAAAGACCGAACTAACTGACAAGATGACCAACTGACAACACTCACACAAGTGTAACTGAGTAAAATAGGGTCAACTACTATCTCCTCCACTTCCATTGGAAAATATAAGGCACGCTTAGACCTATGAAGCCAAGTGGAGACGATACCTCGTATCTACCCAGTACTTGTACCTGCAATATCCTGCATCACCAAACCACACATGCATATATATACAATATAGAAAACACAGCATACACACCAATGAAGGAGAATCGTGACGTTCCCTGTCTCACTGAAATGAGTGAAGGAAAATCGTCCCCTTACATCCAATACAATCGCAGAAACACAACATATAATTACACATTGCATAAATAAAGTAAAATGTCAGTACATAGCAATAATCCATAAAATGTCATAAATCACAAGTACTGAAATACTGCAAATAAATTATGCATCTGTGAAATAATGTGATATAAATCTTAATAACATATCATGGTAATGTATCCACTGAAAACAAACAATAATAAAATATGAGTCTAATGAGTTCAAACAAGGAAGGGTACTACAATAGATAAACCTATTTGTGTTTGAATCCTATATTATGGAGATTTGAGATCCTAGTTTGCATCTGTAGGCGTGGGATACAATTTCCATATGTACCAAAATTATATAATATATAGGATTTAAAATAAAAAAATATGAAGACATAAAAGGTGGATGCCAAGGAATTCCACATGGAAAGAATAAAATGCATGCATGCTCTTAAATATCCCACCCTGACATGCACAATGCTTGCATAGATGCAACACCCTTGAATGTAAAGCACTATCGTGATTGGAACCCACTTGTCAAAATCCTATCCAATTCCAATGCATTCCTCAACATTAATATGGCCTCTTACACATGTAATAGAGTTGCATGTATACAAACCCCTTGCATACATATGAACCCACATCAAATGGCTCCCACCTATCGTAAATTTGTAAACACTATCATTTGATAATTTGATCAATAAATATATCATGAGTAGTCATAATAAATCTTAGGACATGACACATATCAAAAGTTTAGCTTCATAGCGGGGTTCACCAAGATAGATACCTATCTCCACATAATTAGCTTGCATGTCACCCTAGTCGTGCCTACCATGTGGGATGCCACTATTGGTAAAATTACTACAAATTGTTGGAAATATCTATTCCAATAAAAATATTGATGAGATTCAATGCTTAGAATTAATCTAATAAAAATTTGTGATTGTATTTAAATCTAAAAAATTAAGTTGCCTTAATACAAAAAATCATGAAGATATTCATCTTCTTTGTTATGCCAAAAACCACCATTTTAACATGATTAATAAATATATCTTAGATGAACATAAAATATCACATAAATGAACATTATTACACCATAAGATAACAACAATAATGAAGTAGAAATCAACAACACAAGAAGAACATCTCACAACACAAGATTTACATGGAGAAACCCTTTCAGGAAAAAAATCCACTAAGAAGAGAGACCAATGCTTGTATTATCTTCATGAAATAGAGATTACATGCAACTCTTCCTTCCTTAAACTCTTGTACCTTCAATATAGTAGCACCTATGTACAAGAATGAGCTCCCATAATATCTCCATCTCAATCCCTTAATATATATGCATGTGGAGTCCTAAAATACCACTTAGAAAATTACCATGGGCCAAAACAAGCTTCCAAAAAATCATGGTAAAAATACATCCAACCCAACATTGATATTCCATCTTACAAGTTCAAAAATAGCACTATAATTGCACTTAAAACTTTATGACAATTGCCACAAGATGCTCTTACATGTTGTCATAAATTGTCATAACATGCACCATCTGATATTATTATACTCTCTTAAAATTGTAATATAGGAGTGTGTGCACCAAGATGGTGTGCAAAAAAGTGGACGCACACCAAAAAAAAGTTGAAAAAACAACAACCGCATTCGTGGTTTTAAAATTTTAAAAAACCCCATGCATGGTTAGGTTTGTTGTGCCTAATCCTAAAGGGACAAAACCGCATATGTGGTCCTTTAGGAAATAAGAATGTGTGTGGTCCTTTAGGAAATAAGACTACGTATGTAGTTATAGTTCCTAAAGGACCGCGTACGCAGTTATAGTTCCTAAAGGACTGTGTATGCGGTCCCTGTCAATAATTTTTTATTTTTAATTTGCTGTCGACTGTTATTATTTCCTACAATAGCAGATAGGGAGTTCAAAGGGTTTTTGGGTTGCAAACCACGCACGAGCTCCATATTTTCACACCCAGACACCATGGAAAGAGGTCGGTTACACATTTTTTTATTTTTTTTTTGCACATTTGATAAATTTTATTTGTTTTCAATTTAAATTCATTGATTTTGATTATTTTTTTTGTTTTTTGTTACCAATATCAGATTCCAAAAATCCAAAACCACAACAAGATGCACAACAAAACCCATAGCAAAATCCTCAGGATACACCTCCAGCTCCTCCTTTAGACTCTACAATAGCTACACAGGAGGATTTGCTTAATCAGTTAGGGCAAAACACTACTAAAATAACTAGACTAATTAATATATTTAAAGCATCTGAGCTTGAGCATCATTTATCCCTTGCCACTAGCCTAGAAACATTGGCTAGTGGTGCCACTACAGTTTCGAGTCAAATTACAAAATGGGGAAACTATAGGGATAGGTGTCACACTTATTATGTTGATGAGTTATCATATGATGCAATGAAAAATAAAAACATAAGTAAAGCACACATATGTGCGCTTTTTGTTGATCCTAGAACTGATGAGTCCTTACCTCTTAGTGTAAAGGGGTTTCTCATACATTGGTCTACCAATGTGCAGATGAAGAATCTTTTTTGGAATAGGTGGTGAATGGTCTTTGATGAACCACCTTGTAATAATTTTGAGGTTCTATTATATTTTTTGAGGAAAGTATATTGTGAGTTTGTCCTCAATGAGCAGCCTAATTATTTTGATATGAGAGAGTTCCATGGTAGAGGTGGTGGCTCTGCCTAGGATAGACCTAGAGCCCTTAGGGTAATGGACCCGTTGAGTCATCGCCCCCCAGTACCCAAACCCAAGGTGCATGTGACGGTCCCAGTAGCCTTGAAAGAGTCGACGGAGCTATAGAATCTTAGGCAGCCACAACATTGATTGATGTGATCATCCAGCACAGGACATAGTTATCACAGCCTCTTGGCCCGGATGATGATCCATTAGCTGAGGTAGATAGCATTGGTTAGCCCATTGAGCATGTATGTCCCACTTTCTCAGGCATATGCATAGGGATGGATGTTGAGGCTAGTGTAGATGGTTCCCACATCCCATATGTGCATGATTTGCAGGAGCAAATGTTAGACCCACATGACTAAGGATATGGCACTGATGAATGAATTGATGGACATGTTGTTTCCTAGTCAGCCATAGACATAGGTGTGTTGATTTGAATTCATAACATTTTATTTATTAATCACTTAAAATTTGTAATTGTAAATAAATTTTCATTTATAGATCAATTTAAATGGATACAAACAATATACATTTCAGGATGTAGCAATTGGTGTTAATAAACCATCTGATATTCCTCCTGCAGTTATTGCAGCTACAACTTCGACGCCTAAGGTATAAATTTTGTAACCTGTTAAAATAGAATAGTACTTTGAATTCAAAAAAAATTATAAGATATACCAACTCTCTTTAATGCTTGACAATTTTTTGTTTTGTAGGCGTTGACAGAGGACCAAATGTCCCACATTGATGATCTCACACTCTCAACGATCGATTTTGGCCTACAAAGCTATGTGGTATCATATTTTGTATACCTTATTTTATGTATTCTTTTGATGGAATATGCAATTCATTTAATTTTAGATTTGTTAAATTATGTTTAATATTATCTACTAATATCTATTGTGTTAATTTTGTTTGTTTTAGGGTACCCCCTCTGTGTTTAGGTCTCGTCCTCAGCGAAAAAAATCCTCGACGACACCTAAACGTGGGAAGAAGGTAATTGAACATATTTTTAATTGTACAATTGTTTGAAAAGGTTGAAATTGTCTTAATTGGAATTTTTAGATTGATAAGTGTTTTTTGTCTATTTTATATACAACAGCCATTGAGCTTTGTAGAATTGTTGAATGCAACTGATACGCCCGAGGATCGAGAGAGGGAAGAGGTATGTATCTCTACTTTATTTGATTGATTTTATGATTATATGCACATGTACATTTGAACTTGTGAGAAATTATGATCTTATTATTTTTCATACAGGAAATATCCATAGTTGCTTCATCAATGGCAAGCCATCCTCCATGTATTGGAGAAACATCTCAGGCTCCAGTACACTTTTGTTTATATACTGCATTAATTATTTTTAACCTACAATACTTATCATTATATTAATTGTATTTTTATTCTTTAATTATTTTTAGTATAGGTAATATGTTGGAAACCAATAACACTAAGAGGGGGGTGAATTAGTGTTATACCAAAATAGAAGATTTTAGCCTTAACAAAACATTCATACATCAACTGGTATACAGGTATAAATAGAATTGAAAGAAGTAATGCAACCAATAACCCAAACACATAAATGAGAATCATAACACATAGATTTATACATAGAAAACCTCAATGAGGAAAAACCACAGTGGGATTTGTGACCCACAATATCAATTCACTAGCCATATGAAGAGATATTACAATATATGATTTGCCTACACTTGCAGGAAGGCTTACAGCCTAGATCATGCTACTCATCACAATAGGAGCCTCATTGACTACATAATAATCCAAACAATAATCTAGAGAAGTGTGAACTACTCAATATAGCATATCCTATGCCAGAATACAATTTCAGTTTAAGCTTTGTCTATTCCAGTTAAAACCCTAAACCTCAATACCGGAATAACCCTTACAATGAATTCCTCACATACATAGTCTCTCTGATATATTTTGCATTACATTACATCCAATATCCATTCCACATGTCTATCCTTATTCTCTTATTATTCTCACAAAATGATCTAATCTATCTCCCCTAAATACCCTATACAAATTTATGCCTTATGTCGGCTCACAAGGATATATACAATATTACATTTACATGTCGACCATATAACATAAATGAATAAGCATTAAAACAAGTTGTCGATGTCAGATCCGAGATGTGTGGGCCTCCAATACCGATGACCTTTAATATACCATGTCAGCCTGTATTGTCGATGATCAAAGAAATCTTCTATCTTGTTAGTGTCGGTGTCACTGTAGAGTCTATGAAGTGCTTGTTGATGCACCATATGAAGTCAGAACACAAAAAAATGTTGCCATCAATGACAACATAATGAAACCTAGCTAGTAGAGTGTCAATTCCCAATAATCTCCCCCTTTGGCATTAATGGGAACACTCATGTGAAAAATGGTCATGGTTTCGACTATCGGTTTCATCTTGCCCTGCTCCCCCTGAGCTGAATATTCAAAATGCTCCAATACTCCAAAATTCCAAAAACTATGTAACTCCCCCTAATGTATGCAACCCTTAATTATTTTTCACATGTATACTACTCCCCCTTTGACATCAATGCCCAAAAATTGTAAAAAGAATGTCAAAGAATGATAACTGTACACTGAATACCTCCAAAAATGTTTTACCGGAGCTTGACCAATTTCAAGATTTTTGGGTAAGCTTTCTCTAATAACTCCACATAAGTATCCCAACTAGTTTTGAATATGCCAGAGATAGATACAAGTCTACTTGATAAATATGCAAGTGATTCTTTCTCATTAACTTCTGTCGGTGTGGGCTTTACCAAGCATATCCATGCATTCCTTCTTATGTACACCAAGTGAATCCAATCTTGGACTCACCAAACCTCTGAGACTTCTGGCTCTCTGAATGATCTTATCTCTTTCCTTTTCAAGAGCATAAATTTGGTTCTCCAAGGTCAAAATTTGTCCATCAATAGATGTGGTCAGTGAAATTAGTCCATCAAAAGAGTTATCAATACTAGAAATTTTGTCCTGTACCTCTTTTATCTTTTCATCTACTTTTGTTGTAAGAATCCTTGTATTGTAACATACCCTGTATATATTAGTACCTTGTTTTAAATAATTTTGTATCAAAATTATCTTCTCCTCAATCTTTTCTTCTCTCTGTCAATGATCTGATCAAAAGTGGCTCTCTTAGCCAAAGTGAATTTTTCAAGTGCTAACCGGTTAGAGATCTCCTATAATGATTGAAAACCTTTAGAGATCTATTTTGTTATTATCTTAAGCTTGTCAGAAGGGCTCGCTTCATTCTCAATCTTACATTCCAGGACCAATCTGTGCAAAACAATTATGGATTGATCTATAATCCCTTTGTTTGTGGTTGCCTCCTTCATCAGTTTCTGAGTAGCCATCATTATCAGTTATGTGGAACTCATCTCTTTGATGTTTTTCTTTTCCACTAGAAAAGTGTCAATTGTCAATAATGATGTGCTAGCAACTGGTTCCCTACCGGATTCCCCTATTTTCTCTGGTGATTTAACTTTTATTACTTCCTCACTTGCATCGGTGGCTTCGCCACTTGGTGCAGTCTGTGCAACTATCGGTTCCTCTCTAGGAACATTATCCTCAACCTGTACATTAGTATCTGGAGGACAAGTGTCCTCAATGTTAGTATCCTGTACAATTTTCTTTGTGTTAACCGGTGTCCCTATATTTGTTTGTACATTTGTGTTAACCAGTGGCTCAATTTCCACTATCTTGATATTCTTCAAAACTGAGGGTGGAGTACCCATGATTCCTTTACCTCTCCCTTCAACCAGTGTATCTAGAGTATCAGTCTTTGTCTCCAATGAAGTGAAGAAACCTCTATGCTCTCCTAAAAAAATTATCCAACCCTTCTATGTTTCCTTTATTATCTCATTCATCCTTCCTAACATTAGGCTAGTTATTCTATGTTTACTATTAAAAACCTTTCTATCTGTAGCCTCAATTGTCTTCTCCATCTCATCTGGAGTTATAGCAACACATATAGCTAAAAGTTATTGCATCTTAATGTGTTTATCTTCTTGCATTGCAGATAACCTTCTAGCATCTAACATGTTGTATAGCTCTGTTGGTATTTCATTTTCTATTTTAATTAATGCTTTCTTATAGATATCTAAATAAATAAGAATTGCTTCCTCTACCTCTCTCTGTTCATCATCTTCAAATGTATCATAATAATACTTAACATTTTTCAGCATCCCATCCTTAGTTATTTCATCTACAATTTCAGCACAAGTCTTAGGTGGAATAATTGTTACATTACCAGTCTCTAGTGCCAAATCAATGTCAATTTTCTTCCTCCTTCTGGTAGTAGTGGATGTAGCTGATTGTGTAGCCTTGGGTACCTTCTTTTGTGCCGGCAATTTGATGGTAACCTTCCTAATCGGTTGTTTCTTTGGTTCCACTTTAGGTTCTTCTAATTTCTTCCTCACAACCCTTTTGAAAGCTAATGGTGTCTCATCTTTAGGTTTAGAATCTACAGTCACAGGTTCAATGTGAACTACCGGATCCTTCCTCTTTCTCCCTTTCTTCAAGACAACATCGATGAGTGCCTTAATGTCCTTAGAAACTTCCTATACAAACTTTCTTGCCTTACCTTCTTGTTTTTTCCTCTTCTTTTGGTTGAACTTAGTTTCAACCTCAAAAGTCTTTTGTTGTGTTGTTCCACAAGGTTTTTCTACTTCATCTATTTTTGCATCTATTAGAATTTTTTCATATGCATCCAGAATTAATGCATCCACCTCATATCCCATTTCCTCTATCCAAATTTTCCAGGGCTTGAATGCCTCCATGAGAGTCACATCCTTCTTAACCATGAAACAAATATTGGTAGAGTATTTCTCTACTATTTTCTCAGGTATCCTTATTCTAGACCTCATAGATTTCTGAAAAGGCTTGAAGTAACCCCATACCTTATCATCTCTAAGACTTCCCAATGCACCAAATGATTTCTTAAGTTGTCTTCCTACTAGGATTTCAAAATCCCATTGCTTCCTTCCAGAACTGGGAGTATCATTCAAAAAGTATAACATTAAGCATACTAACAAATTTCCATACCAGAAGGTTCCCTTCTTCTCACCCTTAATCTTCCCTAAATTTATCAATAACTCCTCAAGCATCCACTCACAAAGATCTAACTTGATATTTTCTCTCATCATTCTGTAAGCTGCCAAAATACATGAACTTGAAACTGAATTCAGCTGGTTAGATTGTGTTACCTTGTAGCCTATGACCATGCTTCTAAATTTGATGTTGGTGTCGATGATGGTGCTCACCTTCATCGATCTCTTATCTGATGTAGCACCGGTGATCATCCTTATGAATTCATTCAATACTTTTTTATCCAAATGTTGCCCTATTGATGGCAAACCAGTAATTGCCTGGATGGCTTCCTTAGTGATTTTGTAGGGTCGGTCTAGCCATATGAATTCCCCATGTACTCTGCTCAGTACATATCTAACAATATCATCCTCGAACTCCAGAATATCTAGAATATCAATGAAACCTAGATCTTCGATGTGTTTATATGCCGGTTTGATTTTACTATATTCTCCCATGATTTCATTCATATACATCCCTTTGATCTTCGAAGTGCCTAAGTCCTCTATATGACAATGAATATAGGCCATAACATCTTCCACATATACCACTCCCTTTGGGACATGATAAAATTCTCCAATCAAGTCTTCCTTGGTAGCCATATGTGGATAGCATTTAAAAATTGGCCTGGGATGGTCCTTAACTTCTACTATAGTTGGATTTGCAACAAAAATAGGAGTAGAAGATGATCTTGATTCCATGATTCAAGGAAAATACCTTTGAATCGTTGCCAGTGAAAACCTCTAACAAATCCTTCCAGATGTCGGTGTGATCATTCAATATGAGATCTAATCGCTTCTAAATAGCTTCTAATTGCACTAAGTCACTCTGAATGTTGGGTGAATAATAATTAAGTGTAATCGACCTTTTATCCATCAAGAAAACCCTAATTTCTGTTGACATAAATGACTACTAATGAATGATACCGGATCTCATTCTAAATATATCAATGTTGGATAATCCTCTCCAATATCTTGTACATCTTCTAGAATCTCCTCCAGGGGCATATGCATCATCTTCCATGAAATTTTCCTACCCCTAAGCCATCTGCCTTAGTTATTGGATGAGCTTACTATCGGTGCAGGAGCAACCTCTTCTGCAAAATAGGTAACCATGACATTCCCATCTGAGTATGATCTTGTTGGATTTCACTAACCTTCTCTTTTCCTTTATAATTTGAACCTCCATTGCCAACCAGTGGATTTCTTCTTCTACAAAACTTGGCAATATGTCCAACTTCATTGCATGCATAACATGTAACATTGTTCTTTTGAATTTCCTTGCTAAAACAAGTGAAATTGCTTGACCTGCACTAATTAGCCATATGTTCAAATTTTCCACAAGCATAGAATTTTACATTCATTCTGAAATCTTTTGTCTTATGACCAATTTTATTGCACTTAGAACATTTATCGGGAGCAGAATCAGGATTCTAATTTGCTTTGTTTCTACATTGCCTAGCCATGTGACCAAATATATTGCAAACAAAACATCTACCATTGAATTTATAAGCATTGAATTTCCTTATCGGTGCCTTATGGTTTTTATCTTCATTAGAAGTATCGTAACTCTGTCCTTACTCAAATCCAAGTCCACTAGAATCTCTAATCTACCTTTATCTCTTTAGTAACTCATCAGGATATGATGAGTTGATCTTGATTTTTTCTTTGTACTCACTTGCAGCAGTTAAGTCATCTCTTAGTACCGTCATTTGTCTCTCAAGCTCTTTCTCATTTCTCCAGGATTGTACTGAATTAGACCTTAATATCTCATTTTCATGAGTCAACCTACCACATTCTTCAAATTTTCTCTTTAGGGATACAACAAGATTTTCTTCCTTTTTCTTTTTGTCCTCAATATCCTTGGACAACCTCATAGTCATAGTTTTCATTTCATTCTTTATAACCATGTTCTCCTAACTCAATTTCTAACATTTTTCCTTAAGTGCATCTTCATCATCCTAATTTTGCAAAACTTCCTTTCTACTAGATTGAACAGATTATAGTCTCTCTTGTAGGACAAGATTAAATTCTTTAGCAGAATTCAACTCATCTTGTAGCTTTAAGTTATTCAATCTTTCAATGTCATAATCTTCAAGTGCCATCTCAAGCTGCTTCTCCAAAGCCATATTCAATGATTCTGGTTTCAAGATCTTCCTCAAGCTATTATAACTTCCTATGAGGCACAAGTCTCTAATACCAATTGTTGGAAATCAATAACACTGAGAGGGGGGGGGGGTGAATCAGTGTTATACCATAATAGAAGATTTTAGCCTTAACAAAACATTCATACAAACAGAATTGAAAGAAGTAATGCAACCAATAAGCCAAACACATAACTGAGAACCATAACATACAAATTTATACGTCGAAAACCTCAATGAGGAAAAACTACAGTGGGGTTTGTGACCCACAGTATCAATTTAGTGCCCATATGAAGAGATATTACAATATATGATGGGCCTACACTTGCAGGAAGGCTTACAGCCTAGAGCACACTTCTTATCACAATAGGAGCCTCACTGACTACATAACAATCTAGAAAACAATCTGGAGAAGTTTGAACTGCTCAATATAGCATCTCCTATGCTAGAATACAATTTTGGTTTAAGCTCTGTCTATTCCGGTTAAAACCCTAAACCTTAGTACTAGAATAACCCTTACAATGAATTCCTCACATACGTAGTCTCTTTGATATATTTCACATTACATTACATCCATATATCCATTCCACATGTCTATCATTATTCTCACAAAATGATCTAATCAATCTCTCCTATATACCCTATACAAATTTATGCCTTATGTCGGCTTACAAGGATATATACAATATTACATTTACATTTCGGCCATATAACATAAATGAATAAGCATTAAAACAAGTTGTTGATGTTAGATCCAAGATGTGTCAGCCTCCAATACCTATGACCTTTACTATACCATGTTGGTCTGCATTGTCGGTGATCAAAGAAATTTTCTATCTTGTCGGTGTCGATGCTGGTGTAGAGTCTGTGAAGTGCCTTTCGGTACACCATATGAAGTCGGAACCCAAAAACATGTTGCCATCAATGACAATATAATGAAACCTAACCAGTAGAGTGTCAATTGCCAACATACTAGCCACAACTACTCCATGAATGGTGCGTACTCCTCATTCTATTGGAGAAGCATCTAAGGCTCTGGTACACTTTTTCTCTCTATATTGTATACTTCTAGTGTTTTTTATCTATATATGTTAGTACATTGTATTAATTGTATTTAATCTACAATGGGCCCCTTCACGGTTTGGCCATAACTTGGATCCTTTGAAGTTTGTGTTCAAGAAAACTCCTAAGACTAACAAGGAGAAGACAAAGAAGACAGTAGATCCTAGATCAACATATGAGGTAATATGCATTTCAATTGTAAATAAATTATGGTTAAATGCATAGATATGTTGATAATTGTGAATCATTTTCTACAAAATGATTCTAACTTGGCTTTTGAATTGTGGTTGTGCATCCATCTATAGAACCACGTACTGCATCAAAGAGGCTCTATTTTTATGATCCACCACAAGTATAGGATCATATAGTGTTAGTTGTGGTCATGAATGACCAATACATGTAGATATATTGTACATTTTTATTGTATATCGATTTGGACATGGCCTGTGCCACATTTTTGTAAAACTTGTATTGACTTGGCATATTTGCCTTTTTTGATATATATATAATGTTGATATTTGATCCAATAAATGTGTATTGTGTTCATTATTGTGCATATCATTGATATTGATAGGCATATTCGATACATAAAGAATTTTTTCATTGTGTTGATTATTATGCATTTTGATATATATGAAAGATTATTTATAATTGATACAGTTAATTTTTTCTCAAACTATTTGGTGTATTTGGTGGCTGCCCATTTATAAAGTTAAATAAATATTTTCCTATGTAATCAATAATATGAATATAAACAACAAAAATCTATGATATAAAGAATTGCAATTGTGGAATATGATTTGAATGTATGATATAAAGAATTGCAATTGTGGAATATGATTTAATAAGCTTTCTAAAATATTGAATTAACCCTACAAAACTCCTTGTCTCAATCAAAATGAAATTCAATGGTAATGGTCAAATTTGATCGGTGGCAATGATCACTGGATGCTTTTGATTCTTTTCATTTATATTTGTGAATATGAGTGGTGTGAGAGCACCCTCATGCTCGCAATGGTCAAATTTTGGTTTTTGTCTTGTTTTCCATTTGTTTTATCTAAAACCCTACTTGCACTAGCTTTAGCCCCTCCACTATCCCTAGAACCAAAACTATAGTTGCCCTTTTCCCTGCCCCTAACATCTACTGAATGGGGTGGGGTTGGTTCATCCCTAGCCCCTATCCTAGATCTAGCCCCTACTATACTTGCCCCTACTATCCAAAGATGGGATGATGGCCCACCCAACCAACCTGAAACATTCTCCCTTTACAACCCTCCTTCTATATGGAAGATTCATGAAAGCAAGCAGTCCATAGAATTTTAGGGCGAGTAATTAAAAGGAGATTTGGGACCATTAATGATCATTTTTCATTTGTGAAAGTTTGGGGTCATTTGGATAAAAGATGTAAAAGTTTCTCAGTTGTTGT
The DNA here is from genome assembly GCF_030272615.1 of Cryptomeria japonica. Classification (NCBI taxonomy): domain Eukaryota; kingdom Viridiplantae; phylum Streptophyta; class Pinopsida; order Cupressales; family Cupressaceae; genus Cryptomeria; species Cryptomeria japonica. The sequence goes on from NC_081405.1 coordinate 509,951,674, forward strand.
CAAAGTTGCTCAATTGTTGTCAAAGTTGTCAATATTGTCAAAGTTTCTTTGTGGGCACAAACCAACATCATGAGTGTGTTTGGGTGGGCAGTTTTACATTAGGCATGCCCCCGTTGTGCCTCCCAACGCATCAGAACATCCAGAGCCATACCCTACCGATGCGATCTCTCAAGTGCCTCGAGTCCAAAAAATTGACAAACTTTGATGGATAGTTTCTCACAATTTATGATAGATATGATCGATCTGTTTGAACCTATAGGGTCATGTGAAGCTCATCTACAATGACCTATCTTGGTTTCTAATGACTCAGGGCCATTTTCAAATGGTAGCATTTTTTCACCTGTTGCAAAAACCATCAGTCACATGCAATGCAAAGTTGCAAGATAGGCTAGATTTGATTTCATTCATCATGGGCACAAACCAACATCACAAGTGTGTCTAGGTCGACAGTTTTATGCTAGGCATGTTCTTGTTGTGCCTACCAATGCACCGAAATGTCGAGAGTCATACCCTACTAGCACGATCTCTCAAGTGCCTTGAGTCCAAAAAATTGTCAAAATTTGATGGACAGTTTCTTGCAATCTAAGACACATATGATCGATCCGTTTGAACCTATAGGGTCACGTGAGGCTCATCTACAATGACCTATCTCAATTCTGACAACTCAAAGCCATTTTCAAATGGTAGCATTTTTCACCTGCTGCATAAACCACCAGTCGCATGCAATGCAAAGTTACAAGATAGGATAGATTTAATTTCATTCATTGTGAGCAGCTTTACACTAGGCATGTTCCTATTATGCCTCCCAATGCGTCAGAACATTGAGAGCCATACCCTACCAACATGATCTCTCAAGTGCCTTGAGTCCAAAAAATTGTCAAACTTTGATGGACAATTTCTTGCAATCCATGATGCATATGATCAATATGTTTGAA